>NC_065526.1:1108525-1110464 GCF_006386435.1 Epinephelus moara | reverse complement strand
ACCCCCCTATAATACACCGGGCACCTTCTCTCTCCTTTGCTAACACTCATGTCCTGGCTTTATAAATAAAATTGATTCCTTTGCTAACACTCATGTCCTGGCTTTATAAATAAAATTGATTGATTGAATAATTTGGTGACATCACTCCATTTCATGTGTCAGTGTCCTTACATGGTGTTTAGAGGGTGTTACCTGTGCTACAGGTGACTTATGATCAGGTGGGATTCAGCTCTGAGCTCAGCCTGGTCAGAGCAGATTTAGAAGCTAATGTTGAATTTGTTTATTTTGTCTCCTGATAGAAAATGAAGAGACAGTGAGAGAATGTTGCTGCACAAAGTTTTGCAACGTGTCCTGTGAACTCTCTTTTCAGTGTTGGATCAGTCTGGTGAATAAAAAAAGAAAACCTGTACAAAAATTTATATATTATATATATATACATTTTATATTTTATGGCAGTGTGTGGACGATGTTCAGGCCACTGCCTCCTGAGCAGTGGGGAGAAGTGTCGTTACCTCTGCTGAAGCGGCGGTGCTGAACACCTCGTGCATGAGGCCGACCTCTACACATGATGTCAGTGTTCAGGGAACAAATTCAAGGTGACAGAAACTAGAAAATATCTAAATCATTTTCTTTACCTGGAAGCTGCAGCCTCAACCTGACCGAGACACTCAACTTATCATACCAACACCTGAATCCACAAGTTTTGATATGGTGTTTTAAAAGCTTCAAAATCAGAAAATAAAATGTTAAACTTTGTCAGACGTACAGAAGCACCTGACCCCAAAGTCTTTGGACAAACTTTGCCATCTGGTGGTTGAACAAGGTCACAACAATCTTTACATTTCATTAATAACTTCAGTCAGTCTGTTAAACACTGACTCAGAGCGCTGCTCAGGGTTATCTGAATTTATTAAATGGAAACAAAAAGTGTTCGATGTGAATATCCTGCGTTATCTGAGGTGGTCGTCTCTGACACACACACACATGCACACACACACACACACACACTCACACACGCACACACACACACACACACACTCACACACGCCACTGTAGTCAGTGAATAGCGGAGCGGCCGTGGTAGAAAATAACTTGAAAATGCCCATCCCTACTGTCACATCATAATATATGTAAAACCATAAATTGACCCTGTTCTTTATTAAAAGTTTATATTTTTTGGACCTAATGCAATGATGTAAGTGTTGTCTATGAATATCTGCACAGATCCATCAATAATCTGATAATAATTCACTGCAAGTACTCGAATATGGAAGTGACATAAAATGCCCATCCCTGTTGTGCAGAGTAACACTGCTGTGACTCGGTCATTGTTCATAATTTACCAGACAAAACTCTCAGTTATTCAGTTTAGATGTTACAAAGATGCAAAATCCAGTCCCTCTTAAAAAAAGTGGCAAAGTCAAATTCGTAGCTTTGCCGCAGTGTGTACTGACATGAGAATGACTAGATGATGAGGGAGTAATATTTCCTTCACCCATAAATATAAAGTGTAAATTCTGACAGCTGACAGACACACAGTGAGCAGACGCTTATCCTTCAGATTGTGGTTTTAATGACATGTTGAATGACTTTAAACAGTCATGTGATGACTGACAATGAATCCAAACACAAGAACAGACAAAAGCATCAAACAGCTACAAATCAGAGATGAGAAATCTGAAATGGAGCCCTGAGATTTAAAAGATGATGAAGAGTTAGCAGCAGCAGATCTAAATCAGTTAAGAGTTTCTAAACGTATAAAAATATCCTGTCTGAGGTTTCTGTCGACAGTCAGAATACTGATGCTGTAAATGCTCATTAAACATATTGTCCTCAACACTCGAGACACATCTAAGTGACCCCTCTGGGTTTCTCTGCTTTAACCAACAGTGTAGAAATAAAGGCCTCCCCCTCTCCTGCAGCTGCTTCACAGTAAAAG
>NC_065526.1:1091716-1108269 GCF_006386435.1 Epinephelus moara | reverse complement strand
GGTGTGTGTGTGTGTGTGTGTGTGTGTGTGTGTGTGTGTGTGTGTGTGTGTGTGTGTGTGTACCAGGTCTGCTGGGCAGCGGCGGGAAGGCCCCAGGATGATGGATGGGGATGAACTGGGAGGAGCAGGTAGTTTGAGTTTGAGTGGCAGGAGTCTTCTTCGCCTCAGACACCGGAGTCTTCCTCAGCTCCGTCTGCGCCTTCACCTGAACGAGAGGCAACAGGTGTGACATCATCGTCAGCGGCTGCTTCATTAAATATTTAAAGGAGCAGGTCTGCCTGAGAATTGTTTGCATCTCTACCTGTTTTCCAGCATCAGCAGTTTTCTCATGTCCGGCTTTTTTCAGCTCGCTCTTCCTCTTGGCGTCCCTCTTCAGCTCTCCTTTCCCAGCAGCCCGTTGCCTTTGGTGAAGTCTCGGCGCTCCTTGCCGCTGTCTTTCAGATGATGGTTTCGCGTGGGCTCTCGGCTCTGCTCTCGGGGTTTGATGTTCTCCTTGAAGGTGACGACAGGTCGGTCGCTGCCGTCGGGCCACGAGCTCTGCGTCTTCCCCGCCGACAGCACCGACTTCAGGCCGGAGTTTCCGCCGTCATTGGCCGTCTGCTCAGCGTTGGACGACTCCTGCAGCACCGGCGCCTCCTTCTCCTGCGGCTCCTCGATGGCCTGCTCTGGAATGTCAGTGATGAAGAGGAGGAGGCCGTCCTCACTCACTCGGCACTGGATCAGCCTGCAGAGAGGACACACAGATCAGTGTACTGATGTCCTGTCAGCGTGCTCTGACCTCTGACCTGACTCACGTTCTGTGAAGCTTGTCCAACTTTTTCAGTTACTACAAGTCTTTCAACTCAACTGACATTAACTCTAGCTGAATGCTGAAAGTGTTCCTAAAACAAGTGGCTAATGAAGTCGCAGTAACATTGATGTTACACAGTAGTAGCCTAACCGCTAATCATTAGTTAGCTTGCAAGTGCTTCAGTAACTGTAACTTACATTGTGTTTCTACCATTTTAAATGAAGTGTTTCATCACATCACATCATTACCTCAGTCTCCTTCACGTTTCTCCTCCTCTTCACGCCATTAGGGACCGTGGCGAAATTGGTGCTGCCTGCCAGAGAGGCAGAAGGATGCCAGGCAGGCAGCAGAAGAAATTTAAATTAGAAATATTATTTCATTATTATTTAAAGACGTATGGCTATATCTACTGTTGTTGATCTGTAGTGTATTATTGTCTAATTTTTCGAATAGAATGGGGAAAAAAACAAAAAACAAAAAACAAAAAAAAACACCTGACTCCCTGGTGCCCTCTGGCATGCTGGCGCCTATAGCATTTGCCTAACCTGCCCTACGGGCGGCATGGCCCTGCCATCACTTATCCCTGCATCACGTGACTCCAATCAGCAGTTTGTGGAAAAACTCAGACGGCCCGTCTGGCACCAACAACCATGCCACGTTCAAAGTCACTTCTTATGAGACAATTACTAAAAGTAATTATTAAACATTTTAATAATTATTATTTCTGAAAGCCTTTTGAATACTTTGATCCCGGAGTTTCCAACAACTCCTTTAAGTTTACTTTAACATGTGAAAAACTGAAATAAGATTAAAAGTCAAACTGCTGTGAGCTGAGTGTCGTAGTTTTAAGTCCATCTGTTCTTACTGCCTGTTGTAAATGTCAGATAACACACCCTGCCTCTCACCACTCCTTGTGGAATGCAGTAAAGCCTGNAGATAACACACCCTGCCTCTCACCACTCCTTGTGGAATGCAGTAAAGCCTGAAAAGCCTTCCCTCTCCTCCCTCCTCCTGGAGCCAGCTCCACCCTATCAACAGATTTGTTTTCTGATCAGAGAGAATCAAACTATTTGACTGTCACCATCACTGAGAGTTGAAATGGCGCAGCAAGGAGCTCAGCTGGACCCCCTAAAGTTCTCTTGTTCCATCTGTCTGGATCTACTGAAGGATCCGGGGACTCTTCCCTGTGGACACAGCTACTGCATCAACTGTATTCAAAGCTTCTGGGATGGAGAGGATGAGAAGAGAATCTACAGCTGCCCTCAGTGTAGGCAGAGCTTCACACCGAGGCCTGTCCTGATGAAAAACACCATGTTAGCAGATTTAGTGGAGGAACTGAAGAAGACTGGACTCCAAGCTGCTCCTGCTGATCACTGCTATGCTGGAGCTGAAGATGTGGCCTGTGATGTCTGCACTGGGAGGAAACTGAAAGCCTTCAAGTCCTGTCTGCAGTGTGTGGCCTCTTACTGTGAGAAACACCTCCAGCCTCATCGTGACTCGGCTCCATTACAGAAACACAAGCTGGTGGAGCCCTCCAAGAAGCTGCAGGAGAACATCTGCTCTCGTCATGATGAGGTGATGAAGATGTTCTGCCGCACTGATCAGCAGTGTATCTGTTATCTCTGCTCTGTGGATGAACATAAAGGCCACGACACAGTGTCAGCTGCAGCAGAAAGGACTGAGAGGCAGAGAGAGCTGGAGGGGAGTCGACAAAACATCCAGCAGAGAATCCAGGACACAGAGAAAGATGTGAAGCTGCTCCAACAGGAGGTGGAGGCTATCAGTCGCTCTGCTGATAAAGCAGTGGAGCACAGTGAGAAGATCTTCACTGAGCTGATCCGTCTCATGGAGAAAAGACGCTCTGATGTGAAGCAGCAGCTCAGATGGCAGCAGGAAACTGAAGTGAGTCGAGTCAAAGAGCTTCAGGAGAAGCTGGAGCAGGAGATCACTGAGCTGAAGAGGAAAGACGCTGAGCTGGAGCAGCTCTCACACACAGAGGATCACACCCTGTTTCTACAAAGCTACCCCTCACTGTCAGCACTCAGTGAACCCACACACTCATCCAGCATCAACATCATTCCTCGCCGCTACTTTGAGGACATGACAGCGGCTGTGTCAGGAGTCAGAGATAAACTACAGGACGCTCTGAGGGAGACAAACGTCTCACTGACAGGGACTGAAGTGAATGTTTCACTGCCACAACCAGAGCCCAAGACCAGAGCTGAGTTTGTCAGATATTCACATCAAATCACTCTAGATCCAAACACAGCACACACACTGCTGTTACTATCTGAGGGGAACAGGAAAGTGGCAGTAATGAGACAACAACAGTCTTATTCTGATCACCCAGACAGATTCAGTGACTGGTGTCAGGTCCTGAGTAGAGAGAGTCTGACTGGACGTTGTTACTGGGAGGTGGAGTGGAGCGGGGAGGGAGTTTCTGTAGCAGTCGCATACAAGAATATCAGCAGAGCAGGGGGCTGGATTGAATGTGGATTTGGACGAAATGACAAATCTTGGGCGTTATACTGTTACAATGAGGGTTATGACTTTTTGTACAACAAAGTCCAAACTCCTGTCTCAGGTCCTCGGTCCTCCAGAGTAGGAGTGTACCTGGATCACAGTGCAGGTATTCTGTCCTTCTACAGCGTCTCTGAAACCATGACTCTCCTCCACAGAGTCCAGACCACATTCACTCAGCCTCTCTATGCTGGACTACGGCTTTGTTGGACTGATTCCACAGCTGAGTTGTGTCAAGTCAAATAGTCTGAAGTCATTTAAGGGTTAAACTCTGTGTTTGGTCTCCATGTTTGTTGCTGACAGCTGATTGTTGTGGCGTTTCTTCACTGCACACAGATCAGCTGTCAGTCAAACATTGTGGGCGGGACTTTGACATCTTCTCCTGAGTTGTTGTGTAAATGTTTGAGTGTGTGTAGGTGGCGCTCCTTCCTGTGTGTGTTCAGCCATGGAGGCTCTCACTGCTCATGATGATGTTTGTTGAGCTGAAGTTTCTCTGCATGAAAATAATGTGCACTTCTCTGGGCTCTAAATGTCTGATCAATCTTTGTATTGATGTGTTTGTATGTTGTTGTGTGTGAAGAGAGAAAGCAGCAGAGCTCCTTTATCCTCCACACTTTGTTCTCTGTGCAAAGAAATGTGTGCTCACATTGATTTGTTTGTGTTTCTACTTTTACTTAAATAAAGTTTTACTTGTGATCAACTGTTACAACGAGTTCTTGTCTCTGTGGTAAAAACTGCTCATGTAAATATTCTCATAAATAACTTCAGCTGTGACTCAGCGTGCAGAGCCAGAAGAAAACTACAAACATAAGACCCATAAAACATTTGAAATAAACCTGAGCTTTTCTCATTAATACTCCACAATGAGTAAATAAATAAATAAAGTAATTAATTAATTAAACAATTAATTAATTAATTAATTAATAATCATATAACAGGAGCTGCTGGTGACTTAATTAAATCTTTAATCAATTTCTGATTTTAATTTATTTTATTGTCTGTGTCTCTGTCTGTGTGTTTCCTGTCTGATCTTTATCTGCAGTTTCAGGTTTGACTGTTGAAATGTGGTTTTAACTGATGAAACTGCTGCACTGAGCGCACACACACACACACACACACATACACACACATACACACACACACACACACACACACGCACATAACCTGACAGGACAAATCAGTGACGTCACCGGGAGATAAATGAGGCACTAATAAACAAGCCACCATGACAGTGTGTTTTAACGAGCTGCTGTGCGAGCGACTGGTACTCTGTCAAAGTCACAGCAGAGCAGGACGCCACAGGAAACTGCTGCTTTCCTTTGACCTCCTGCTCATGAACAAAACAAAAACCCAAACAGCATCCAAAGCTGAATGAATGTTTATTAGGAACAAACAGGAAACATTTCAACATGGAAACCAGGACAACGGCTGCACAAAAAGCTCAGGATAGAAATCACATGAATTTATAGTTACACCTTCAATTTTATTTACAGGTTTGTGAAGGCCGGTTTCTACAGTGGCTCCTGAGGGACAAAACACATGCAAGCGAGGAGGATACAGGTGACAGGTGAACATGAAGAGAAATGAGCTCTGAACCAAAGTCTGGAAACTTCAGTTTTTAGCTTTTTTTTTTTTAAATTTTTTTTACTAAAATTAAATATTTGTATTTTTTTTAAATATATTTGGGTTATCCTATCGTTTTATTATTTTTGTATGTGTTCTAATTTTTGTAGCATTTTTTAAACACTTCATTTTTTATATTTACATTAATGTTTGTGATTTAATATTTCCATTATTTCTGAATTTTGGTTTTCAATTTTCTCTTCTCAGTTTTCAGACACTGACAGGAATCTGTTCTGAATTAAACAACGTGAGAAATAAAATTAACATGTTCGTGTCATTACTTTTGTTTATACTAAACTGTCACTTTTCTCTTTCTCTGTTTGTTTTGGAACAAATTTTTCAAACTGACAGAATCAAACAATACAATAAAAAAATGCCACTAACACTAAAAAAAAAAAAAAAAAAAGAATTGTTTAATTTTTCTGAATGTTTGTGTTTTGCTCTGATGTGTGTTTTGTCCTCAGAGGCCACCATAGTTTTCAAAATGTCATGAAATCTATTTTCCTGGGATGAATGATGAATAACATTGTTTAAAGAACAGTTTTTCATTTCTGCAGATCACAGATACGTTACATTTGTAAATTATGATTATTATTTTGGCTTTAAACACCTGATCTCAGTGGCGCCATCGCCGCCGGAAACACAGCGATGTCATTGTGGAAAATAATCAATTGACGTAGCAGGAGGAACTCTGATGTGTTCACACCAGACACAATGCAAATGTTTGCTTTGCGTTACTGCCGCGAGTTTGGACGCTAGAATATTTTGTGTTGACTTGTTTCATACTCGTGAATAACTCTTCTTCTGTCAGTACGCCCTCAGCATCACACGTCCCCAGAAGATCTCAATGCTGATTGGCTATCGCGACGTGAATTGGTTGCTGAAGTTCAGATTTTTCAGCTCTCATAATGAGTGTATGTACGCTGCTCGCTTCAGTCGCACCGCTTAATTCACATATTTTGTGCCATTTGCGTTGCGTCGTGTAATCACGTCTTTACATGGACTTCATGTGTGATCCACTCACGTGAATTGTTTTATTCGCACCCAGTGTGAACACAACATAACAGGTGGCTACACAACACCAACAACTGGAGCACAACAGAGGCGCTGGAGACTCAGTGATGACTCGATAAAAAACAACCGGTTTAGTTGTTTGATGGTGTTGAACATGGTCTGCAGCTGAGCAGGTGACTCTCGCCACCCGCCGTCCCCTCCACCTCACGATGACAAAGTCAGCTCACACACTGCATCACTTCAGAAACACTGATATGATACGCATGAAACAAAAGTACCAGTTTGCAGAAACATACAACGCCAACATTTTGTTTTGACGCCCGGGCTGTCGAGAAGCTTCGTCTGTTTTTCAGACGTGACGGTCGATGACTCGTCTGCGTTAGAAGAGCACGGCTCTGATGGTGAGGATGGTGTTGAAGGCCAGAGTTTTGGTGAACACCACTCTCACTGCATGCATCACCAGCAGGAAGTAGTTCAGTTTGGCTCTCTCTGTGCAGGAGTCCGTCTGATTCAGCGTCAGTGACTCATGTTCAGGTGCGTTTGTAGGCTCACCTGGATGAATGTCAGCACACGGCTTAACTGGTGGGAACAGAAAACACGTCAGTCAGAGACACAAAGGAAACGGCGACTCACACACAAACATCCATACATACAGTAATTAATAATTATTCTACAGTTTGAGATTCACGGAGTCATTTCTTCAATAACCTGGATGAAGGCGAAGGATCAGTTTGTCTTATGTCACAAATATCAACTCAGACAACGTGTCAGCCAAACTTCATATTAAATCATACAAAACATGTGAGTTTATCACTCGTTAAATAATTTCACACGTTTATTGTTTCTGAACATTTCACACCTGACGCTTCACATTTAGTCTGAAACATTTTCAGTGTGATTTCTTCATATGTCGACGTCAGCAGTTCATCATGTGACATGAATCTCTCACATTTAAAACGTCCTGATTATCAGATCCTTGAGCTGGTTCATGGCGTACACTGATGAGTTTAAAAACACTTTGAGTCGATGTTCAAACAGTTTAAATGAACAAAGTGATGAATTAAATCAGAACATGTCTGATGACACCAAAACAACGAAGCATGAGACCCATGAGTCAGACTTTAAGGCTGTTTTCACATTTGGTCCTTTTCAGATGAACCAAACTCAGTCGTCTTAAAGTGCACCAAAAAGTGGACCAACTGAAAAGTGACTGGTTTGTTTTGTGTTCACATTGAAACAGGCCTCAGTCCTCTCTGAGTCCACACTGTGCATAATATATAGTGTTTTCACTCTGACGTGGCGCTGCAGTGAGGTCATGGAGCTCCTCACTCTCAGATGAGCTTATAATTGGAGGAGACCTCAGTGTGTCTGTGCTGCAGACTGTTGCTGTTTGATGTGTTCTTCGTTCCACATCTGGAGACGTGCAGCATCCTCTGTGGACTAAACTGCTCCTCGTCCTGCGTCCTTGCAGGCGTTACAGGCCCACGTGGTGTCGTCTGTATTTCCAAGCATCCCAGGTCACATCATGTGATCCAGAGGGCTGAATACAACGGCACAGAGCAACGTGAACCTGGAGCGCACTGCAGTTCACTTAACCTGAGAACACTCTTTGTGTTTTCAGCCCTCTAAACAGACTCAGAGCGGTGACTCAGCATTTTTTGGGCACAGCTAAACACTCCAAGAGAACTAAAGAGGAGGTCTTGAGAAGAGAACTGAGGTCTGAGTTTGGTTCGCTTCAAGTCCACAGTGCAGTTCACTGAACCTGTGACCTGTGGACACAAAGCGCTCCAGCTGCAGCACAGACACACTGAGGTCCCCTCCAATTATAAGCTCATCTGAGAGTGAGGAGCTCCATGACCTCACTGCAGCGCCACGTCAGAGTGAAAACACTATATATTATACACAGTGTGGACTCAGAGAGGACTGAGGCCTCTTTCTGCTGGTTCACCTTTTGGTGCACTTTGAGAGGACTCAGTTCAGTTTGTGTAAAAAGGACTCTGTGTGAAAACACTCTCAGTTCAGTTAAAAACATTGTGCTTTCAGCACCACTCAGTCAAAACTCTAAAGTCTAGTTATGTTTGTGATATTTTACTCTGAACATTATTTTCCATCAGAATAATCTTCTTACTGATTTCTTTGTAGCCCAGCGTGCCGTGCAGCTCGCAGGAGTGCAGCGTCTGGTTGGTGAACGCAGCGTAGTAGTACGTTCTCTGACTTGTGGACAGAACGGCCTTGCTGGTGCTCATGTTGTACAAACCCTCCGTCGCATTCAGAACCAGTGTACCAACCTGCGGACGGAAATCAGTCGCCAGACAAACCTCCGGACCCCGCGTGTGGTTCTCCTGGCCCTCGGGCTGCAGAGGACTCAGGACGAACATGGCCGGTGCCACCGCTGCATTATCTGCACAGGGACAGAGAGCGTGATGCAGCAGATCCACACGACTCATTGGAACAGAATAATTAATAAACAGATTATATTCATGCACAATATGTTGGAAACATTCATCCAGAAATGATTTGTTTTTTGAAATATTCTCAAAACATTACGCTCAGAATATTTCTCTGAAACATTTTACAGGAACAAAATTATGAACATTTTTATGTCAATTCAATGATTTATTGTCCCATAAAGTCAAACTAATTATCTTTTATTGTTGCTCAGTGCCAGCTTACTGCATCACTGCCAATATTGTGTTTATACCTTTGATTTCTGTTTGTCAAAATTATAATGGAAAGTTTTTCTCAATATATATTTTTATTCATTTTACTGCAGCTTCTGTTCCACCTCACAGCATTTTATATTTCAGGTTTTTTTCACTTTAATGTCTGTGAAAGTTTTAATATATTTTATGTGTAAAAGATCTTTAAGTTGCATTTCTTGTACAACAAGTCGTTACTCTTATATTAATACTCATCCATATTATCATCAGTCTGCATTTATATTTCTTACTGTCAGAGTGATGAAACAAGAAATTAAAACATCTCAAAGAGTTCNATTTTAATTTATTTTATTGTCTGTGTCTCTGTCTGTGTGTTTCCTGTCTGATCTTTATCTGCAGTTTCAGGTTTGACTGTTGAAATGTGGTTTTAACTGATGAAACTGCTGCACTGAGCGCACACACACACACACACACACATACACACACATACACACACACACACACACACACACGCACATAACCTGACAGGACAAATCAGTGACGTCACCGGGAGATAAATGAGGCACTAATAAACAAGCCACCATGACAGTGTGTTTTAACGAGCTGCTGTGCGAGCGACTGGTACTCTGTCAAAGTCACAGCAGAGCAGGACGCCACAGGAAACTGCTGCTTTCCTTTGACCTCCTGCTCATGAACAAAACAAAAACCCAAACAGCATCCAAAGCTGAATGAATGTTTATTAGGAACAAACAGGAAACATTTCAACATGGAAACCAGGACAACGGCTGCACAAAAAGCTCAGGATAGAAATCACATGAATTTATAGTTACACCTTCAATTTTATTTACAGGTTTGTGAAGGCCGGTTTCTACAGTGGCTCCTGAGGGACAAAACACATGCAAGCGAGGAGGATACAGGTGACAGGTGAACATGAAGAGAAATGAGCTCTGAACCAAAGTCTGGAAACTTCAGTTTTTGGCATTATTTGTATTTTTTTTTACTAAAATTAAATATTTGTATTTTTTTAATATATTTGGGTTATCCTATCGTTTTATTATTTTTACATGTGTTCTAATTTTTGTAGTATTTTTTAAACGCTTAATTTTTTATATTTACATTAATGTTTGTGATTTAATATTTCCATTACTTCTGAATTTGGGTCACAGTTTTCAGACACTGACAGGAATCTGTTCTGAATTAAACAATGTGAGAAATAAAATTAACATGTTCGTGTCATTACTTTTGTTTATACTAAAGTGTCACTTTTCTCTTTTTAAAAAAATTTCTGTTTATTTTGGAACTCATTTTTCAAACTGACAGAATCAAACAATACAATAAAAAAAACATGACTAACACTAAATGTTCATGTTGTTACGTCAGTATGCAGGTCTTCAGGTCGCGGTTCATTCTGAATGGACCGCAAGTGACTCACAAACTTTATTCTGAAGTGCAGTGAATTTCCAGCACAAAGCTTTTACTTTGAAGTGCTGTTTCCTGCTGTGGAGTGAGTGACTGACGACAGCTCCAGGACAGAGACAGAGAACCAGCTGGAGGACGTGTCCAAACACACGTATGACACTGAATATATTAGACTGTGTGAACGCTGAACTGATGACTGAGGAGAGATCTGGACCAGCTGGGAAACGCTGCTTTATGTTTTCAGCTTCTCTGAATTAGGAGCTCATTTCTCAGATGTTAACAGTCTCTCTTTTTTAATCAATACTTTTATATGTGTTTGAGTATTTTGTTCTTAATGTTTACGTTCATACTTTATGTTTTGTGTTTGTCATATTTCTGAATTTGCAGTGTATTCCTCAAACACTAAAAAAATGCACTCCGAATCTAAAAATGTGACAAATAAAAATGTTTACTAAAATTAAATGTTTGCACTTTCACTTTTGTCTGTTCTCTGGTATTTGGTGTATTTGATTGTGTTAATATTTTTTTATGTGTTTTAGTATTTGTAGTTTTTTTTTTTTTTTTTACTTTACAGAAATTATTTAAATTATTTGTGTGTTGATTTTTGCCTCCGCCAACAAGATCGTGTTTTCGGTCAGTTTGTCCATGAGTAGGATTTGGATCTGAAAACCTGCTGACCTGATTTTCATGACAGTCGGTGGAACGGCAGAGAAAAGGCCAAAAAAGAACCCAGTAAATCCTGGAGGTGATCTGAATCACTCATCATGTTTCTCTTCTGTTAAGGTGGAGAGAAATGACATTGGGCCTTGGTGACAGTCTGCACTCTGAGCGTCTCTGAGACGTTTGTGTTTCACTCGTTTTTGTATTCAGGGTGTATTTTTTTTAAGACCTGAATAAAAACTCTCTCAAAACAAATCAAACAGTTCAAACTTTCATTTATATCCTGGAATTTTCTCAGTTCTTTGGTATGTGGTTTTTTAAACATTTATTTTGTACATATTTTAATGTTTGTTTCACTATTTGCATCATCTTTAGATTTTCGGTGTCGAACTCTTCGTGTTAACGTTTTCAATTATTTTTGTATTTTATTTTTTGGACATGATGTGTATTTCTCAAACATTAAATTAATTTCAGATGACAAAAAAAAAATCGTTTAATTTTTCTGAATGTTTGTGTTTTGCTCTGATGTGTGTTTTGTCCTCAGAGGCCACCATAGCTTTCAAAATATCAAGAAATCTATTTTCCTGGGATGAATGATGAATAACATTGTTTAAAGAACAGTTTTTCAGATCACACACACTTCAGGTTCAACCCAGTCACCAGAATAAATGTTGGCATCGTACATTTCTGTAGATCACAGATACGTTACATTTGTAAATTATGATTATTATTTTGGCTTTAAACACCTGATCTCAGTGGCGCCATCGCCGCCGGAAACACAGCGATGTCACTGTGGAAAATAATCACTTTACATAGCAGGAGGAACTCTGATGTGTTCACACCAAACACAATACAAATGTTTGCTTTGCGTTACTGGCGCGAGTTTGGACGCTAGAATATTTTGTGTTGACTCGTTTCATACTTGTGAATCAGTGAATAAACTTCTGCCAGTACGCCCTCGGTGACATACGTCCCTAGAAGATCTCAATGCTGATGGCTATCGCGTACTAGTTTGCAGAAACATACAACGCCAACATTTTGTTTTGACGTCAGGGCTGTCGAGAAGCTTCGTCTGTTTTTCAGACGTGACGGTCGATGACTCGTCTGCGTTAGAAGAGCACGGCTCTGATGGTGAGGATGGTCTGCGTTAGAAGAGCACGGCTCTGATGGTGAGGATGGTGTTGAAGGCCAGAGTTTTGGTGAACACTACTCTCACTGCGTTCATCACCAGCAGGAAGTAGTTCAGTTTGGCTCTCTCTGTGCAGGAGAGAAAAAATAATCGACATGTTCAGCCCGTCTGAATCAGCGTCAGTGACTCATGTTCAGGTGCGTTTGGTGGCTCACCTGGATGAATGTCAGCACACAGCTCAACTGGTGGGAACAGAAAACACGTCAGTCAGAGACACAAAGGAAACGGCGACTCACACACAAACATCCATACATACAGTAATTAATAATTATTCTACAGTTTGAGATTCACGGAGTCATTTCTTCAATAACCTGGATGAAGGCGAAGGATCAGTTTGTCTTATGTCACAAATATCAACTCAGACAACGTGTCAGCCAAACTTCATATTAAATCATACAAAACATGTGAGTTTATCACTCGTTAAATAATTTCACACGTTTATTGTTTCTGAACATTTCACACCTGACGCTTCACATTTAGTCTGAAACATTTTCAGTGTGATTTCTTCATATGTCGACGTCAGCAGTTCATCATGTGACATGAATCTCTCACATTTAAAACGTCCTGATTATCAGATCCTTGAGCTGGTTCATGGCGTACACTGATGAGTTTAAAAACACTTTGAGTCGATGTTCAAACAGTTTAAATGAACAAAGTGATGAATTAAATCAGAACATGTCTGATGACACCAAAACAACGAAGACTTTAAGGCTGTTTTCACATTTGGTCCTTTTCAGATGAACCAAACTCAGTCGTCTTAAAGTGCACCAAAAAGTGGACCAACTGAAAAGTGACTGGTTTGTTTTGTGTTCACATTGAAACAGGCCTCAGTCCTCTCTGAGTCCACACTGTGCATAATATATAGTGTTTTCACTCTGACGTGGCGCTGCAGTGAGGTCATGGAGCTCCTCACTCTCAGATGAGCTTATAATTGGAGGAGACCTCAGTGTGTCTGTGCTGCAGACTGTTGCTGTTTGATGTGTTCTTCGTTCCACATCTGGAGACGTGCAGCATCCTCTGTGGACTAAACTGCTCCTCGTCCTGCGTCCTTGCAGGCGTTACAGGCCCACGTGGTGTCGTCTGTATTTCCAAGCATCCCAGGTCACATCATGTGATCCAGAGGGCTGAATACAACGGCACAGAGCAACGTGAACCTGGAGCGCACTGCAGTTCACTTAACCTGAGAACACTCTTTGTGTTTTCAGCCCTCTAAACAGACTCAGAGCGGTGACTCAGCATTTTTTGGGCACAGCTAAACACTCCAAGAGAACTAAAGAGGAGGTCTTGAGAAGAGAACTGAGGTCTGAGTTTGGTTCGCTTCAAGTCCACAGTGCAGTTCACTGAACCTGTGACCTGTGGACACAAAGCGCTCCAGCTGCAGCACAGACACACTGAGGTCCCCTCCAATTATAAGCTCATCTGAGAGTGAGGAGCTCCATGACCTCACTGCAGCGCCACGTCAGAGTGAAAACACTATATATTATACACAGTGTGGACTCAGAGAGGACTGAGGCCTCTTTCTGCTGGTTCACCTTTTGGTGCACTTTGAGAGGACTCAGTTCAGTTTGTGTAAAAAGGACTCTGTGTGAAAACACTCTCAGTTCAGTTAAAAACATTGTGCTTTCAGCACCACTCAGTCAAAACTCTAAAGTCTAGTTATGTTTGTGATATTTTACTCTGAACATTATTTTCCATCAGAATAATCTTCTTACTGATTTCGTTGTTGCCCGGCGTGCCGTGCAGCTCGCAGGAGTGCAGCGTCTGGTTGGTGAACGCAGCGTAGTAGTACGTTCTCTCAGTTGTGGACAGAACGGCCTTGCTGGTGCTCATGTTGAACGAACCGTCCTTCGCATTCAGAACCAGTGTACCAACCTGCGGACGGAAATCAGTCGCCAGACAAACCTCCGGACCCCGCGTGTAGTTCTCCTGGCCCTCGGGCTGCAGAGGACTCAGGACGAACATGGCCGGTTCCACCGTATCATTATCTGCACAGGGACAGAGAGCGTGATGCAGCAGATCCACACGACTCGTTGGAACAGAATAATTAATAAACAGATTATATTCATGCACAATATGTTGGAAACATTCATCCAGAAATGATTTGTTTTTTGAAATATTCTCAAAACATTACGCTCAGAATATTTCTCTGAAACATTTTACAGGAACAAAATTATGAACATTTTTATGTCAATTCAATGATTTATTGTCCCATAAAGTCAAACTAATTATCTTTTATTGTTGCTCAGTGCCAGCTTACTGCATCACTGCCAATATTGTGTTTATACCTTTGATTTCTGTTTGTCAAAATTATAATGGAAAGTTTTTCTCAATATATATTTTTATTCATTTTACTGCAGCTTCTGTTCCACCTCACAGCATTTTATATTTCAGGTTTTTTTCACTTTAATGTCTGTGAAAGTTTTAATATATTTTATGTGTAAAAGATCTTTAAGTTGCATTTCTTGTACAACAAGTCGTTACTCTTATATTAATACTCATCCATATTATCATCAGTCTGCATTTATATTTCTTACTGTCAGAGTGATGAAACAAGAAATTAAAATATCTCAAAGAGTTCATCCTTTTTTAAAAAAAAAATAAAACAAAATATTAAATATTATTTCTTCTTTTTTATTTTAATGCCTTTTAACTCTCCACCTGTGATAGTTTGACGATTTATTTTTCTGGTTTATGTGAAGCAGCTTTTACAACATTTTAATGTCCATATTATTCAGTATTAATATTTATTATTAGTCTGAATTTTTATTTCTCCAAAGACAAACAGCACGATACCATGATACCGTAACATTTCTGAGACTTTAACATTTAAAACCTGCCAGATTTTATTTAAAATCCTAAAAACATTTCAGACACTTTGAGACAGATCTGGCTTCAATAAATCACTCTGCGTTTAATTGTGTTGTTTTCATTTTACTGCCTTTTAACTGTCCCCACTAACAGCTGTACGCGTTTAACTTTCGTAAAAACAACATTGTTCAAAACTTCTCACGATTATTCTGAAACAGTCAAACAAACACAATATCAAGAGGCAACAACAAGACCTGAGGGACTGAAGGGATTATAAACCACTTAAGTCCATAAATAAAAATAAAATCAATCAATACAATAAAACAATAATAATAATAATATCAGGACTTTATCAGGATTTTAAGAGACGTTAGAGGACGACACCGGCTCCTGTTCTGGCTTCAGTAAATCACTTTGTGTTTAATTAGATTATTATTTTAAGGTTTTTCCTTTAATGCCTTTTAACTCTGCCCTGCTAATAGTTTTAATGTTTGTTTTCATTTTAATAAAAGCACTCAGATGGAATAAATTCTCACTGTTATGATAATCAGTCAAGCAACATAAAAACAACAAGAATCAGTATCTGATATCAAGAAACAACAACAAGCCTGTTGAAACAAAATCTAAGACCTGACAGATGATATTTAACTGTACGGATTCAAATCCACTTCAGTCCATACATTTAAAAAACAACAACATATAATTATATTTTTAGGATTTTGAAACACTTCAGAGGCGCGGCTGCTGATCTGCCTTCAATAAATCACTTTAATAATTAGTTTTATAATGTTGAAGTTTCAGGTTTTAAATTTAATAACTGTTGACTCTCCTCGCGAAGAGTTTATAGATATTTAATCTTCCTGATAAAGACCTGATAAATTTGATCGATTTGATCGTAGGTTTTAAAACCGTTTATGTCTGTAAATTAGAAAAAAGACTTTTCAGGATTGTAAGAGACTTTAGAGGACAGCTGTGGCTCCTGATCTGCCTTCAGTAAATCACTTTAAAAATTAGTTTTGTAATGTTGTACTTTCAGGTTTTTACTTTAATATCTTTTAACTCTCCCCGCGAAGAGTTTTAAAGCACTAAAGCTTGATTAAAAGAGAAACACAGAGACTTTTCAGGATTGTAAGAGACATTAGAGGACAGCTGTGGCTCCGTTTCTACCTTCAGTAAATTACATTTGCTTTTCTCTTTAATGCTTTTTAACTCTTCATCTGAAACTGTTTCCAATATTTTTATTTTATATGAAGCTATTTGAGCTGCCTCTCTCTTACAACTAATTAACTGTTTCATGATTCATCACCACTATTATTATTTCTGATTCCTCACAGTATCACAACACACCAACACACTGAGTTTCAGGCCGAGAATGTTGCAGCGTTTTCGACTGTTTCAGGCTTTGAACTGACAGAAAACATCATGAAGACATTTTGAGACTTTTCCAGGACGTCTGGTTGCAGACCCTCCGTCTCCTCCTGAATCTGGTCTTGTTTAATTCTGCATTTAGAGTTTCTGAGTTACAGTGTCAGAGGACGTCTGCAGCTCTGACTCACAGCAGCTCGTCGTCTCATCACAACTCAACTGATCCGTCAAGTTTAAGCTTTAAAACATAAAAACTCACCTCCAGAACTGAACAGAAGCCATAAATGGAACTAAAAGTAACCATGGTGACAGGTACAAAGAGTGTTTTCTTACCTTTATGAATGACATTGAGACTGATGGGATTCCCGAATGTAAAGGTATCACAGTGTTACAGCCTCGTACAAAAACCTCAGAGCTGTCAATCATCCTCGGAGAAGCTCAAAAATATTAAAATCCACCTCACATCGACACAAATGGACCTGTGACACACAGAGGACCAAACGCA
>NC_065526.1:1075928-1091216 GCF_006386435.1 Epinephelus moara | reverse complement strand
CGGCGGCGTCAGGGGGTAACACGACAAGAACGAACTTTACTGTGGTGAAAGTCCGAGTGGGCCGAGCAAGTAAGGTCGTGGATGGGCTCAACAAACACCAACTTTCACCCAGGAGAGTGGTTTTCACGTCCCGTAAGATTCTAAACCAAAACCCTGTTCTTTTTTCCTAAACCCAACAACATGTGTTGTTGAAGGAAGAAAACATCAGTTCACAGTGTTGTGCCGATCTATTGCTTTTATTTTGAAAGAGACTGTATGCAAACTGTACATTTCCTGTGAAAACAGAAGTGTATTTTGAAAACAGAGAATGCATGTAACAGGCTGAAGTTGACACGGCGTCCCAGAACGTCAACAACCAACACACCCAGGGTAGGGTACCTTGGACGTCATATGTGGACGTGGAAAGTCCATGACCAAATGTGGACATGTGACGAGGTTGGAGTGAGAACATGTTGCCCATCCATGTCCAATTGTCGGATTCGTCTTTATGCAGATGATACAGTTTTATATCCTGATAATCAGACTTAATTCCCCTTCAGTCCTCGATGTGACCTGGTGTTCATATCAGCTATTTTCTGTTCAGCAGAGGGGTCATTATGCTCCATCCCGTTAACAGTTGTTAATTCTGTGAGGTGACTTAGAACAGCCTGTGCAGGTGAAAGCACTTGAAGTGAGCACTTCTGTTTTGCAGTTTTTGTGGAGGTAGTTGGATAAAAAGATGACGCCCTGTCTACAAAGATCCGTTTGGCTCAGTTGTTTTTCCAACCAGGTAAACATCCGTCACTGAGCACCACACCTTTGGTGAATTGCTTATCAATTTGGAGATTAGTTCAGTAATTCAGATTTCGTGACACAGGTTAGTCTCCATGAAACAAAGAGTTAATTCCCAGAGCTAAACTGGGAACAGTCCTGGATACAGGTTTAGATGTTTTCTTCAACACGTGATGGATCTGTCAGTCAGTATTAACCTTCATTTCTGAGTCAGAATGTGTGTAATTAAGTATGATGATAATAAACAGCAGGTCGTTGGATAATTTTGCACTCGTTTTGGTCTTAGGTTGAAATGGATTATGGGAAACTGAGGACCAACAAATTCACTGCTTGTTTGGACGTCACATGATGTTTTTGGTCTCGAGATGTGGACTTTAACTGAACTGGAGCCTGAAATGAACTCAGCGGACTCTCTGAGGTCGGTGTGGACGAGCTGCAGGGTGAGTTCCTGTTCTTTTTTTTTTTTTTTTTACATACATACATAGCATGAAGGTCAATCTAAGTGTGGAGCCATGACCTGCTGTAAAGGGCTGAAAGAAATACATTTGACAGTATTTATTAGTATTGCGTTGTTTCAGACAACTATCACTAAAGATAAGTACACATCAGTGAAAAAACACAAGAAAAGGAGAATAAAAAATAATAAAACCAGTGAACAAACACACGTTACACAGCGGAGAGAAAAACAATCAGGATTTCTTGCATCAGTGTGAGAGCAGCAGTTTTTGTCACAGTGAGTGTCACAGTGTGAATAATCAGGGAAACAAACTTTATTTCGGCAGTGGAACCAAACTGACCGTTGAATCTGGTAAGACAAATATTTTTCATGATTTCATACTTTAAAATGCATCATTAGAACTCCTTCATTTCTCATTTCTGTTGAGTTTATGTCATGTTTGTGGAGTTTGATTGATGCAAACTGATGTGCAGGCTGCTGACTGTTCGCCAGTGAAGTGAAATATCAGGAAAAGTCCTGAAGAGAAACACTGACTGAAGTTAAACAGAGTCAAATTGTTTAATTCTGTAAAAAGCAACTGCAGCAAACAGAGAACAGTGAAACTCTGAAACTTAAGCTGCACAAATAAACTGATCAGTGAGAAGATGGATGATCAATCACAACATATAAGTGGATAAATGTATGGATTAAAGAGTCAGCCTGTTAACATGTAGATATTAAATGAAAAGTAATACAAGAATAAGAGGATAAAAGTCCAAACTGAGACAACAGGACAGTAAGAATAAATGTGAAGAGCAGAGATTAAAGGCAGCAGCAGTTTTTGTCACAGTGAGTGTCACAGTGTGAAAAATGAGGGAAACAAACTCTATTTCGGCGGTGGAACCAAACTGACTGTTGGATCTGGTAAGATTAATATTTTTCATGATTTCACACTTTAAGATGCATCAAAAGAATTCTGTCATTTCTCAATTCAGTTCAGTTTATCACATTTTCCTAAAAACAAAACAAAACACAGCGAAACTCTGAAACATTTCTGAAACATCAGCTGCACAAATAAACAGTGAAATATTACAATAAACATTTGAATCAGAATAAAGATCAATGAACAAACAAAATGTATAACTTAAAGAGGAACCATCACATGCAGCAGTTTTTGTCACAGTGAGTGTCACAGTGTGAATAATCAGGGTGGAAACAGAGTTTATTTCGGCAGTGGAACCAAACTGACCGTTGAATCTGGTAAGACGAATATTTTCAAACATTAAAATGTGTCAATAGAACTCATCCATTTCTCTTTTTAGTTCAGTTTATGACATTTCTTTAGTTTGACTGACACAAACTGAGCCGCACATGTGCCGGCTGCAGACTGTGCAGCAGACCATAAAATAAAAATCTGAATTTTAAGAGTTAAAAACAAAAATCTGGCTCAAACTGGTTTCAACTGTGAAATAAACAGAAGCAGATAAAATCCTCAGTGTGAGACATCAGCTGCACAAACACACAGCGCCATGTCACGTTTTACAGTTCACAAGTTCATACTAAAGTCAGTGAATTACTGAAACATAAAAGAGGATTAAAGTCTGAACTGAGGCAGCGAGACAGAATGAATCAAATGTAAAAGCAGAAATAAAGAGCAGCAGTTTTTGTCACAGTGAGTGTCACAGTGTGAATAATCAGGGATACAAACTTCATTTCGGCGGTGGAACCAAACTGACTGTTGGATCTGGTAAGATTAATATTTTCATACTCTAAAATGTGTGGATTGAACTCCTTCGTTTCTCATTTCAGTTCAGTTTATTTCATTTTTGTAGAAAAAAAAAGCAAACAGTGAAACTCTGAAACATTTCTGAAACATCAGCTGCACAAATAAACAGTGAAATATTACAATAAACATCTGAATCAGAATAAAGATCAATGAACAAACAAAATGTATAACTTAGAGAGGAACCATCACATGCAGCAGTATTTGTCACAGTGAGTGTCACAGTGTGAATAATCAGGGAGTCAACAAACTTTATTTCGGCAGTGGAACCAAACTGACCATTGAATCTGGTAAGACAAATATTTTTCATGATTTCACATGTTGAAATGCATCATTAGAATCCTTCATTTCTCAGTTCAGTTCAGTTTATGACATTTCTTTGGAGTTTGATTGACACAAAGACACGTGCAGGCTGCAGCTGCAGCAGTTATTCTGTATTCAGTGAAATGATTTGAATCCTGATGAGTAATGATGAGTTTAGAAACATGAAACAGCAGAGAGAGAACAGCCAAAATTTGACTCAGATAAACGAAATATAACAGTCAATAAATTCACATTAAAAGACTAAATTAATGAATAAACTTAGTGTGACAGAGGATAAAACTGGAGGAGACATGACATGCAGCAGTTTTTGTCCCAGTGACTGTCACAGTGTGAATAATCAGGCAGGAACCAAACTTTATTTCAGCAGTGGAACCAAACTGACCATTGAACCTGGTAAGATTCGTTTAGTTTCTTCATTTGACTCTTTAGATGTTTACTCTAAAGGTTTGACTCGACGGCAAAAATACACATTAACAAAAAATATAGAAATTAATGTGGAACTCTGTGAGAGTTAGAAATGAGGAGAGCCGACGGAGGCACAGAGAGGACGACATCATCTGCAGAAACACACAGCAGCGTGTGGAATAATACAAAAAACACGATTATATTAAGATGTGCAAAAACATGGATAAATAAATAAATCAGAGCATAAACACTTACGTTCAATGAAAACGATAAAAACTAATAAAACAAAAGAGAAGCTATGAAAAAGATTCCTTAAATTTATGGAAGTCCAGGAAAAGATAAATTATCCAAAAGGATGAAAAGTTATAAATAATTTAAAAACTAATAAATATATCATGGCAGGTCAAAGCTACGAGATAATGAGTCCAAACTGTGACGTTTATTGAGTCAAAATCAAAAATTACATCAACATTATGACATACAAAGTCAAATTATTTCACTTTTTAAAGTAAGAAATAAAATTACATAATAACTGTAATGGTGACTCTTAATTTTAACTCTAACAAGTTTGACTAAATATTGTCGTCACATTACAAATAATGAATTTTTTATTTTTATTCGAGTGTTATGTGTACGTGTGAGGTTTGTGTATGAGTGTGTGTGGTGGTGTGTTTGGGAGTGGAAACAAACTCGTCTTCGGTGGCGTCACGAAGCTCGTCGTGTCGACAGGTCGGTGAATACGTTACATTTTTAAACACAAGTAAAATGTTAAAATCAGAGTTGAGAGCAAGAAACAACTGCACAAATAGCCGTAACTAAAGTTTTACTGGAGAATATTTAGTCTATTGTCTGAAGTCAAACTGGGCCCAGTGGTTCACACTGGTTTTTGTTGAGCTTTGTTTGGTGGTGTGACTGGTCAGGGAGGCTACGCCGCTGTGTTTGGAAGCGGGACAAAAGTGACTGTACAAACCAGTAAGTCAACTTTATTTTCACAAACTGTGTTTAACAGCAGAGATGCAGAGTTAGTTTAACAAATCCAGGATTTCATAATCCTCGATCCCTCTCATTGATCTCAGATTAATGTGAAAATTAAATCTGTTCAGACAAAAGTTGCTGAAGACCTGAGTCGTATTATCAAGATTAAAGTTAGTAAAATACAAACTAAACAAGCTGGAGAGCTGAGTCTGAATTCATTAAACCCAGATTATTTAAGCCAGGTTTAAATGTTTGGGTTAAACTGTAACAGTGAAATGATTTTATGATTGATGTTAACAATAATACTCCAGTTACATTCATCATAGACGCCTCTGGAAAAAAAACATAAAATAAAATACATGTAATGAAATGATGAAAACATTATTTTATAATGTTTTGAAATCAGCAGGTCGAGAATGTCTCTGTGAGCTCCACGTCTTTAGTGACGTTTCAGAAAATCATCAGAAAACCGAGGAGCTCGCTTTGAACATTTGAAGAGTTTCAAACAAAATGTCTGAAACGTTAAACTAAAATTAAAATAACCTTTAAAGTTGGTCCTGTTTAGTTTGTGTTTTAAACTTACGTGCAGCAAAAACTTAATTTCATAAATGACGAGTTTATTAAAGTTAACGTGTTCAAGATGAGTCAGAGGTTTTCAGTCAGCTGTCGGTCACAGTGTGAGAGGAGCTGGAGAGAAACTGATTTTTGGGAGAGGAGCTCAGCTGAGAGTCGACTCAGGTAAGATGGAAAAAAGTTACAAAAAAATGTTTTAAAAAGAGGAAAAATTAAACAGTATTTAAGAACCAAAAACCTCATCAGGTAACTTTTGTCCACAGATGAGTCCTAAACATTCAGTTCAAAGAGGACAGAACAGAAAATGATGATTGTTTCTTAAAAACAAGTTTAATTTGGAGAATTATTTCCCATCTATAAGAAGATCAGACTTTTATAAAGAAAAATAACAGTTCAAATGAATATTTAGTTCCAGTGAGCATGAAGTCCTGGTTCATGTAAGAAGCTGAATATTGAATAGTGAGGTGAGGTTTTCAGTCAGCTGTCAGTCACAGTGTGAGATTAAATTCTGACAAGATTATTTTTGGGAGAGGAGCTCAGCTGAGAGTCGACTCAGGTGAGATAACAGAGATTCTTATTATTATTATTATAGAGGTTTTTACTGTTTAAATTCAGCCCTCGTCAGATTTGTTGAAGGTTCATGTGGAAGAGAACGTCAGCGTCTGTAAAGAAGACACAATAATGTGAAGCAGAAAACACAAAGATGTCACTTGATTTGTTAAATCTATGTCAGGAACAAACTGCACGGGCAGAAGGTTTTAAGTCTTAACAAAAAAAAAAAGAATGAACGACAACGAGCTGATGAGACAAACTTTTCTTGTCCAGCTGTTCAAAACGTTTGACAGAAACAAATCAGGTTCAGATCTTTAGCGTCGTCACTGTCAGCAGCTGCACGCTCAAACCTTTCTCATTCAATGAAACTAAATCAGTATTTAAAGGTTTGTAAGATTTTTCGATGTCTTTTTCCTTGAAATGAAAAACGTAAATTGCTGCACGTTGTTGCGTCGTTACTGTTCGAGTCAAACTGGGTGTCCGAAAAATAAAAATCTGAAGATGAACCGTACGGAAAGCAGTGAGGCGGTGATATCAGATCAGTCTAAAAACATTTGAGATTTAAAATAAAACAGGTGTGTGTGTATCTGTGTGTGTGAATGCTGAGCTTACCTCAGTTCAGTTTGTGTGGTGGTGTGTCTCATGGTGTGAATACTGGGACCAGTTACGGTAAACTGGTGTTTGGATCAGGCAGCAGACTGAACATCCAGAGCCGTGAGTTCAAAACTACAACTTTTATTTTGACGCTTTGTTTGAGGCTTTCACTCTAAAACAGCAGAAACAATCCTGCAGTTGCGCCCGACGTTGTTTTAATGCCTAAAATCCTAAATTGACTTTAAGCTCATGAAACTCAGCCGATTGTTCTATTTGTAAAAAGGAGCCACCTCAGATTAAAGTTGATGCTGTTCAGTTTTAATTTAAATGATGAGTTTATTAGTGTGAAAAGTGTAAAGTTTGACGCTCTCAAGGTTTTCGGTCAGACGTCAGTCACAGTGTGAACGTCGGCTCTGATAAGATTATTTTTGGGAGAGGAGCTCAGCTGAGAGTCCACTCAGGTAAGATGGATAAAATTTATATAACATTATTTTTAAAAACAGTGGTGTTGTTTGGCTGCACGTGTGAAGCGTCAGCCTCCAGTGTTGTATGAATAACACCAGATCCAAGGGCGTAATTTAATACCATGGGGGGCGCGTGTCAAGCGGAGGTTCAGGGTCTACCTTTTTTTAATGCAGCAGTTTGTCTCGTTTCTGTGGTTTCTATGGGTTTAATGTCTTTAATGACAAATAAAAGTTGACAAATAAAAGTTCTGTGCTACTAGCATGTTTGGGGGGGGGGGCATGTCCCCTGCACCCCCCTCTTAATCTACGCCTATGCTGTAAATATACAGGCTGTTGGCCCATATGTATTTTATTAGTAATAATAATAATAAAAATGCAGAGCTTCATTCTGTTTATCTTTTATTCCGTTTATGCATTAAAGCCTTCAAAAATTTATAAGTTATAAAAACACAAGTTTTGGGTTGTCTGTGTTTCATATTAATAATCTGAATCTGCAAAAACTGTCGAATCAATGACACATACCAAAAAGTCCAATATTTCCCTCTGAGATGTAGAAGAGTCAAAATATGAAGAAGCATAAAATGGAAATAAAGAACCTAAAATAAAGAAGCTCTGAATTGTTCCTCAGTACCTAAAAATACTTTATACAAACTGCAGAAACGTGTCGTCTGATCGATTATCGACTGTAACTGAGCTTTAAAAGTCTATTTTTGTGAAATGACCTTCTGCTGCAGTGACAACATTTCAACTTGCCTCCAGTAACCATCAGCTCAGATAATTTAATCATGATAAAGAGCAGAGTCAGTATCAGAGCAGGAGCTGGAGGTTTTCAGTCGGCTGTCCGTCACAGTGTGACCAGAAAAACTGATGAGGTTATTTTTGGGAGAGGAGCTCAGCTGAGAGTCCACTCAGGTAGGAGACAAATGCATCAATACTTTCACTATCAAACACCACAATGTTTTTAAACGTCTTAAAATGTGATTTTTTAACCAAACAGCAACTTTTTCTCGCTGCAAACAGCTGCAGCTGAAAAGACGTCAGCCTGTTTTGAGCCTTTTAACAAGCTGGTCGGTCGAACTCTCTTCAAACTGACGAAACTTCTTTAATGAAGAAAATTCCAAATTCTCTAAATCTCACTTTTTGGGAAATGTGTCTAAAACGTTCTCATTTCTAAATACAGTGAGTTAAATTTCACCTGGACCTGGTCAACACCTGAGAAAAACACAGGATTTTACAGAAGCTCAAACCAGCCGGACGAAAGAAAGGACATAAAACACTAAAGACAGACGTGAGGGAATGTTTGAGTTACAGGAGTTACAGAATAATGACGTATGACAAAACATCAGTTTACTGAATCTATAAAATCTTCACTTGTGATTTCATGTCTGTTCATTTGTTTTTCTTTTTAAAGACTGTATTAGTATTTTTCCAGTTCGGTTACTTTGACAGAATAAACTGTCTTGAGTTTGAGTGCGTTTTAGATGTTTGTTGGTAGTTTGGGGTTTTTGCTGAAGTGTTTCCTGCTGTGTGAAAAGTGGAGGAGGACAGAAGTTGATTTTTGGTCGAGGAACTCAACTGACTGTCGAATCAAGTAAGAACTTTGAGACAGAAAATATAAAACGTGTTTGATCTCTGGTTTTAGCTTTTGTCTCTCAGATTGATTTAATCAGTGACCAGCTGGTTCTGAACTTTCTTACTCTGTAGGTTCCTGCGATATACTCTGCTGAACTTCAGACTTTATCCACTGCAGATATTAGAAAAGTGTGTTGGAAGTATTCATGAGTGTGAAGCTCATGTTGAAGGTGACCTCTGAGGTTTGGTGCCGTAGTCGTGTCGGTGGCGTTACAGTGTCGGTGATCTGAGCAGGTTTGAGTGAATTCACAGTTTAAGTGTGAACGTTGAATTATTTGTCCTCATGAGAAGCTTTGAGGAGTCACGCTGTGTTTTTGTCACGTGTGGTGTTGCTGTGTGTCAAGTTCTGGTGTGGATAAAATCCTGTTTGCAGCTGGAGCTAAAGTGACTGTAGACGCCTGTAAGTCTGCTCATGTTTCATGTCTTTGTCCTCGTTCAGCTCATCGTCGTTACTTCACTGAGATTCCTGAACGTCACCTGTCTTTGTCTCTCTGGATCTTAATCTTCTCACTCTGTTTCTCCGTATTTGACGAATCAGTTTAAAAGTTAATCTGATTACTTTTAAACATCATTTTAACATCAAAGTTTCTGACGTCGTAACTGAACCTACAACAGTTTAATTTTCACAGAGACGTCAGAGACATGCAGAAGGTTTGTGTGTCTTTCTGTCAATAATTCAAACTCCAGCAAACTGTCTCACTTCCAAAAATACTGATTTTAATGGGCCGTTTCAGTGACCAGAGCTTCATCAGGCAAACTGTTTATTGCTGAATGGTTAAAGACGACCTGCTTTCATTTAAAATAAGATGATAAAAAAAGTAAAAACTAAATAAAAGGGTTTTAAAGTTTGCAATAAATGCACAGAAACACTCTTTATGTAAAACAAATAACACACGTCAAGAATTCAGACTGAAAAAACGTTCATCTGTCTTTGTCCAAAACCTTTAAACTGAATTCATGATTCAGTTTTTTAATTCTCTCAAACTCGCGGCGTTTATTTCTCCTCTGAGCTCATGTGTCTCTTCTTGTCTGTCTCCTTTCACTGTCAGCGTCCTCGCTGTCTTTTGGTTTTAATTCTTAAATAGTCATAAATACAATTCAGCTTTTTCCTGGCATCCAAATACCACTGAATACAAGTCATCAAATAGAAATGTTTCAGCTCAGAAGAGTTAAAATAAATTAACATTTAAATTAATGAAACGCTCAGACATCTGTCCTTAAAACACTTCATTCAGCCTGTTATTGAGTCTTTACACAAACTGGTTGGTCAAATTTTGGTGGAGAAACTTCCAGCTTCCCCAAACCTACATTTTGGGAACATGTGCCTAAAACATTTTCATTTCTAAATCTACAACTTTGACTTTTTTAAAGAGAACTGCAGGATTGTATGGAAGCTCAAACCTGCTGGAAAAACAACTAAAAAAAATGTTGTGTCACAACTGTAAAAACTGAGGACAAAGAGATTCTTCAGATGCAACAACGATGTTTAGTTTCTGAGCTGAGTCACAAGTTTTAAAGCTGTTTTACAGTCGACAGTTTGTCGACGATGCAGTGAGCTGCTCGAGGAGGTTTCTGTCACGAGACTCGACACTGTGTGAAATCTGGAGGATTTGACAAAATCCTGTTTGGCTCCGGAACCAAAGTGACCGTCGAGACCAGTGAGTTTGTTTTTGAAACAGTTTTCTCAACAAATAAAATCTGTCGATAGTTTTCCTAAGATTTTAAAAATCAAATCATAAACCTTAAAAATCAAAGTGGCAACAATAAAAACTGTTGAAAGACTAAATATGACCATCACCAACATGTGTGAATACAACAAACATTAAATTAAAGTTTCATCTGGAGAGAAAAATGTTGAGATTATTGATCCAGACGCAAAGCGATCGTAGACTGACCTGCTTTAAACATCTGACACAATATCATGAGACAGGATTTCTGTGAGTTGCTTCATTAAAACTTTGATATCATTTTTAAGCTGAGAAAAAAAAACAATTTCACAACATTTAGATATTGGTCATGTTGAGCTGATCTGAAGTCAGATTTTGTGTGAGAGCAGAAACACTGTGTGACATCATCAGCTGCAGGACGCAGGATTTTATATGGAGAAGGAACCAAAGTGATTGTCGACAGCAGTGAGTACCTGATGACGTTATTCTGACTTATAACATCAGTCTGATCAATGATATTGATAATTCTTCATAAAGTCCTTTTATAATATTTAATGTTTTATAACTGAGATGCATGTGTCATCCATCAGAGCCTCAGTTAGAACGTGGAATCTGTCTTTTCATTTGTAAAATGTCCAAAAACTCAAAAAAGCACGAGAAACAAAACAAAACTGGATCTTGATCCTGATGAAGTGTAAATCAAGTGTGTCGTCACTAAAGATCAACACTTGAAATACGATATAAACACATGAAATGTACAAACAGCAGCTCTGTTACGATTCAGTCACATTTAAAAATGATGTTTTTGTGAATGAGGTTTGGTTCAGTTCATCACAGCTGAGTTTGTGTCACGCTGCTTCATGTTGTGTGAATACTGGTTTGGATAAAATTATCTTTGGCAGTGGGACCAGTTTAACCATTGAACCCAGTGAGTACTGACATTAATCATAAATATCATTTATACAAAGCGCCTTTGTGTGAAAACCAGAATAGTAAAAAGAATATAATAATAAAACGTATCAGGAGGAAAACAGTCAAATGAAAATTAATTTAAAGATTTAAAGAGAAATTGTCTTCACCACAAGATATATAATACATCCGAACATTAATCAGGA
The DNA here is from genome assembly GCF_006386435.1 of Epinephelus moara. Taxonomy (NCBI): domain Eukaryota; kingdom Metazoa; phylum Chordata; class Actinopteri; order Perciformes; family Serranidae; genus Epinephelus; species Epinephelus moara. The sequence goes on along the minus strand of NC_065526.1, from coordinate 1,079,925 downwards.
GCTTGAAGAGTTTGTTCAGTAAATATCACAGTTTACATTTTATTGATAATACATATGAATTATTAATTATGTCAAATGAAAAACAAACTTTTTTTTAACTGTAATGTAAAAATGATGTTTTTGTGAATGAGGTTTGGTTCAGTTCATCACAGCTGAGTTTGTGTCACGCTGCTTCATGTTGTGTGAATACTGGGCGAACAGATAAACTCATCTTTGGCAGTTGGACCAGTTTAACCATTGAACCCAGTGAGTACTGATTATTGATCATAAATATAATCTATATGAGGCGTCTTTAAGTTTTACAGTGTTTTACAGGGAAACATAATGTTTCTATAAACAGTTCAGTGTCTCTGCTGTCGCTCTCCAGAATTTAAATTGATGTATAAAATATATTTATAATGGAAGAAGCAGTTTATTGTTAAAATAATGTAATAATTCAGGCAAAAGTTTGTGGCCGGGCTCAGTTTATGTTCTGGAGCTTCGTGTTGTGTGAATGTTGGAGGAGGAACAAAGACGATCTTTGGAAGTGGAACCAGATTAAACATTGAAGCCTGTAAGTAGAAATATGAATCATAATTATTTACATGAAGCGTCTTTAATAACAAACTTTAGTGTTTGTTATTAAAGACAAAGAAAGCAGAGCAGAAGGATCTTTAAAACATTTAAAAATTACGTGTGTCTTAATGTGAAGTTTTACATGTTAAATGTTTTATTAGATGTGATTAACTCACGTTTTTTTGATATAAAAGATCAGGAAACATTAAAAGCTAAAAGATCTTATTTAGCTTTATTTAATTTAGGTTTATTTAATTTGGTTTATTTAATCCAACTTAATTAAATAGGTTTCTACTCTTTGGTTAATATAATCTGATTTATTTAATTAGGTTTATTCAATTCACATTTTATTGAATCCAAGCTAAACTGAGCTGAGACAGAGTTTGAGTTTGTGATTCATCTCTGAGCTTGGCTCCGTTTGGATGTGTAACGTGAAGTCGGTTTGCTGAGCGGATCTGACGGGTTTTTGTCGAGCGCTCTCGTGTTGTGTGAGCACTGGTTTGAATAAGATCATCTTCGGCAGTGGAACCAGTTTAACCATTGAACCCAGTGAGTACTGATACACACCATAAATATGACTTATGAGTTTCAGCTGCTGAATATGTGTTGAACTGTTTTTATCAGATGTGATTAAGTCACATGTGACAAACATTTGAACCAACACACCCGTCATGACAGGTTTATTTAATCCGGTTTATTTAATCCAGGTTTGACCAAACTGAGCTAAGTTAGGTTTGAATCCACAGGTGTCTGAGTGTCTGATGTCGTTTTCTCTCAGTTATATTCAGTATTTACGGTGTTAGTGAGTCTGAGTCTGTGTGAAGTGGAGTCGGTCTGCTGAGTGGATCTGAGGGGTTTTTGTCGAGCGCTGTCGTGCTGTGTGAACACTGGTGGACGAGAGAAACTCATCTTTGGATCCGGGTCTCTGTTGGCGGTTCAGTCCAGTAAGTCTCATCTTCTGCTTTATGTTTTCACATGGAAGTCATCAGTGAGGAGTGAACAGTGATGGAGATGTCTTGGACTCCTCAGGCTCGTAAAGTCGAACACAACTCAGTGTCATGTTGTCAGAGTGAGTCAGTCAGGTTTATGTAGTGCAGCCTCAGACTGTGTGACGTATGGCTCGGGTGGTAATAAGATTGTCTTTGGCGGCGGCACCAAACTTCATGTTCATGACAGTAAGTTGAATCTTTTTCACTGTGTTGATAAAACCTGACGGCAGGAAACTGATGAGCTGCATCAAAGGTTCCTTTAAAGTTGAGGAGCGACAGCTCGGGATAGCAGGGTCCAGTTCTTAATGAGTGGATACGCAGGGGAGGAAAAAATCAGTACAGCATAGTATCGTGATATTTTCATGTGGTAAATGGAATAATTAAAGGAAACATTTTCTCAGATTCATTTTGCTGCAATAGAAATGATTTGTTTGTGACATGAACAGACTGGAAACTTTGTCTTGGAGATAAAACAGACGAGTCAAAGTTTCCATTTACAGATGTAAAAAGGTCATAATGTGCAATATGTCACAATATATGTCATCACAATACTCAGCATATCACAAAGTGTTTAATATCACAATAATATGGTATCGTAAAGCCTCTAACAGATATCACCATGAAACTTCTCCAGTTGATAACTTAGATTAAAACAGTTATTTTTTACTTTACTAGTTTTATGAAATGTTTTGATATGTAAATGATGCATTATCTCATTAAATATGAGCTGATGTTTCTACATTTTGAGAACAGAAATCTGATCACTGGATAAAGTCAGGTTCAAGATTCTTCAAAAGTTGTTTCTCTTTTCATCACTCCGTCTGCTGTCAACAGCCATGACAAATCCATTTCTGCCATATTTTTGGGAATAAAAAGTTCTATAAATCAGACTGTAAAAGATATATGAACAAACCATTTTGTAAAAACCTTCCGAATATAAACAGGAATCAAACTGGAAAATCTGGTGGATTTAAGTGTCACTTAAGTGGAGATATTTACATCAGAGTGAAAACGTATTTTGAGAAAACGGCCTGAAACAATATGGATTATAAAAGTCAAACGAAAGACACTGGACTGGGTTAAAAATGTTACTAACAGATATCACCATGAAACTCCCTCAGCTTATTGCTCACAGGAAGCCAGCTATGTTTTGTATTACAAGTTTTCTGAAAAGCCATGTTTAAATATGCAAATTATCCAATTAAATGTGTTTGTGTAAATTTCAGAAACATTTCATGGAAGCAAAATCGACCAAAATCTCAAAATTGACGAGCAGATGACAAAACTGTATTTTCACCTGAGGGGTGTCTGCAGAGTTTTACTGTTCATAATAATCAGAACATTAAACAGTGACAGAAGATCAGTCAACTGTTTATCACTAAAACATCAAATATAAAATATCATTTACTGAAAAAAACAACAAATATTAAAAAACATGAACAATGAAAGTTTAAATTTTTGTTTTTTTATGAGCAGAAAATGTTGAAAGATTGATTTCATTATAATAATCAATTACATCAACTGATCAACATATTAATCAGCAGGAGGACACTGAAACACTTCATCAATTAAAGAAAAAATATTTTTAGGTTAAAATTCAGTATTTTTACTGTAAATTTATTTTAAATCCGAACAGAAGCTGGAATCAGTGAGTCAGATCCTAAATGTATGAGTTTGTGTCACGCTGCTTCATGTTGTGTGAATACTGGGAATCCAAATAAGATCATCTTTGGCAGTGGGACCAGTTTAACCATTGAACCCAGTGAGTACTGATTATTGATCATAAACATGATTCATATGAAGAAATGAAAACACCACAAATCAAAAAATCTTTTTTTAAAAACAACACAGATTAAAAGTTTTAACGAACAGAAATTGTTGGAAAATCATGTTTATAATATTAATGAAATACATCAGTGTATTAATCAGGAGCTCCAACATTAAAGCAGTTTGTTCAGTATCTATATTGTACAGTAAATATCACCATTTACACCTTTATAAAATAATACATCATTATTATTATTATTTATAATAAAACACTAACTTTAGTCTGAAATGTAAAACTGAATGAGGTTTGGTTCAGTTCATCACAGCTGAGTTTGTGTCACGCTGCTTCATGTTGTGTGAATACTGGTGGAGGTGGATATAAGATGATCTTTGGCAGTGGGACCAGTTTAACCATTGAACCCAGTGAGTACTGATTATTGATCATAAACATTATTTATATGAGGCGTCTTTAAAAACAATTTTACAGTGATTTACTGCAACACATTTAAAACCTGATAAAGTAAAAAATTAATAATTGTCTAGATAAAATAAAGACTGAAAGAAGTTATTATGAGTTTAAATCATCTTTAGCATCATCACAGTGTTTTACTGCAACACATAAAACCATTTAAAACACAGTTATCTGTGCTGCTCTGTCGTCAGGTGGAAAACAGTCTTTGGAAAAA
>NC_065526.1:1073345-1075678 GCF_006386435.1 Epinephelus moara | reverse complement strand
AAACAAACAAACAAACAAACAAACAAACACACTCACATCCAGCTTGATGGTTAAATTGTCCAGACAGTGGTCAGTGTGACAGCTCTGCTCAGTTACTACATTTACATCTCATTAATAATTTATGATAGATTTTTATTTTTAATGAAGAAAATGTGAAACAAAATCATCCTGACGGAAGAGTCAAACATTACAACAGATGTTTTTCTGAATGGAGTTTGGTTCAGTTGGTCGCTGCTCAGTTTGTGTCCTGATGCTTCGTACTGTGTGACTAACGATCAGAAGATCATCTTTGGCAGTGGGACCAGTTTAACCATTGATCCCAGTGAGTACTGATTATTGATCATAATCACTGTTAATGTGCAACAGAGACAACAATAACTCGCTCGAACTTCTTCATCCTAATAATTATAATAATTATAAATACATCAAAGAATCATAATGTATTAATTAGAGGATCAACACTGAAACACTCAGTGTCTCTAACGTTCAGTTAATTATTATGATTTACATTTTATTTATAGTGTGAATGTAAAAAAAAGTTCAGTTCATCAGTCTGAGTTTGTGTCACAGTGTTTCATGTTGTGTGACATCTACCAATCAAAACAAGCTCATCTTTGGCAGTGGGACCAGTTTAACCATTGAACCCAGTGAGTACTGATATAAATTAAATAAATGATTCACTCGACTCTTCAGGCTCATAAAATCAATGCATCGACTGATTAATCAGAATAATCAATATATGATCCATGACTATGAAAACATCACATTTATATTGGTCATTTGTTTGAAGTAAAAAATAAAAAAACATGTCTTATTGGTGTAACTGGGATGTAACCATTCCAGTTCATCACAGCTGAGTTTGTGTCACGCTGCTTCGTGTTGTGTGAATGCTGGAGGTGCAACTAAGATGATCTTTGGCAGTGGGACCAGTTTAACCATTGAACCCAGTGAGTACTGATTATTGATCATAAACATTATTTATTTGAGGCGTCTTTAAAAACAAACTTCACAGTGTTTTACTGCAACACATTTAAAACCAAAGTAACAAAAATATTTTAATCAAACTGATAGTTTTCTGTGCTGCACTGTCGTCAGGTGGAAAACATGTTTCTATAAAATGTCAAACTGATGAAACGTCTCCAGAAAACACCAAAAATAAATAATCATCACAGTGTTTTACTGCAACACATGAAACAAGACTAGTAGAAAAAATATGAATAAAACTCACAGTTATACTCAAGTAATATCACCACTTACATTTGATTTATTTTACACATTAATAATCCATTATCTTAAATGAATATAGTGACTTTTCTTAACTGGACAGAAGTCTGAATGTAAAACTGATGTTTTTCTGAATGAGGTTTGGTTCAGTTCATCACAGCTGAGTTTGTGTCACGCTGCTTCATGTTGTGTGAATACTGGTGGAGCTGCAAATAAGCTCATCTTTGGCAGTGGGACCAGTTTAACCATTGAACCCAGTGAGTACTGATTATTGATCATAAATGTCTTACATATGGAGCATCTTTAAAAACCAGCTTGTTTTACAGGAGTGATCCAGTAACTGATAAAAGAAAGAAATACTGGTATAGAAATGATTCAGTTCATTCATTCATCTTTTTCTTCAGCCTCACAAAATTAACACAAAGTAGAAAATAATTCAATCTTCATATCGAGAATCAAACCTCATTTTATTCATAACAAATATCTACAATCTGGATTTGTTTTGAATCAAAGTGTGTTTTATACACAGCAGGCATGAAAGAGTTACGCCAAATCTCAAATGTCAAAATGATGTTTTTCTGAATGAGGTTTGGTTCAGTTCATCACAGCTGAGTTTGTGTCACGCTGTTTCATGTTGCGTGAATACTGGGAATCAAAAGATGATCTTTGGCAGTGGGACCAGTTTAACCATTGAACCTAGTGAGTACTGATTATTGATCATAAACATATAGTAAGTGGAGCGACTTTAAGAACAAACATGAACTGTGTTTCACATTTAAAAAGGCAGAATGAACAGCTGCTGATGGTGACTGAATCTTTTGATTCTTCAGGCTCATTAAATCAACACAAACACTGCCGTCAGATTGAAAACTTGTATCTCCAAAATGTCAGGAACTAAAACAATGTGTCTTTAGATAACAGCAAAACTGAAGAAGCGTTAAAAAGAAAGATTTAATGAGCTGTTGTTCAAATAATCAAATTCAAAAAAGGTTTCTTCAGTATCTCTATAGTAAATATCATTGTTAACATTTTATTTATGATTTATATTAATCAATTATTTTTCATGAAAGAGTGACTTTTTTAACCAGACAGAAATCTCTGATGTAAAA
>NC_065526.1:1071851-1073005 GCF_006386435.1 Epinephelus moara | reverse complement strand
ATATTTGTCTTTATCATAAAAATCAATGCATCGACTGATTAATCAGAATAATCAATATATGATCCATGACTATGAAAACATTTAGTTTAAACTCTACAGTAAATATCAAGATTGACACATTTATATTGGTTATTTGTTTGAAGTAAAAAATAAAAAAAACATGTCTTATTGGTGTAACTGGGATGTAACCATTCCAGTTCATCACAGCTGAGTTTGTGTCACGCTGCTTCATGTTGTGTGAATGTTGGGAATAAGATCATCTTTGGCAGTGGGACCAGTTTAACCATTGAACCCAGTGAGTACTGCTATACATCATAAATATTATTCATATGAAGAAATGAAAACTTTGCAGTGTTTTACTGGAACATGTATAAAACCAGAATAGTAAAAACATTTTTAATGAAACTCGTCAGGTGGAGAAAAAGGAAAAAACAACCAAAAATCATTAAAAAAACACAAAGATTTAAAGTTTTTATGAGCAGAATTGAAAAACCATCTTTATTGGAGTAATAAAATCATCAGTGTATTAATCAGGAGATTCCACATTAAAATATCTTTAATATCTCTGTTTCACAGTTAATATCACTATTTACATTTTACTGATCATTCATTATCAATCATTGATTTGAAATGAAACACCAAAACTTTGGTTCAGTTCATCACAGCTGAGTTTGTGTCACGCTGCTTCATGTTGTGTGAATACTGGAGGTGGATATAAGATGATCTTTGGCAGTGGGACCAGTTTAACCATTGAACCCAGTGAGTACTGATTATTGATCATAAACATTATTTATATGAAGAAATGAAAATTCTGCAGTGTTTTTTTACACATACAAAAAACAGAACAGTAAATATATTTTAATCAAACTGATAGTTTTCTGTGCTGCACTGTCGTCAGGTGCAAACTGATAGTTTTCTGTGCTGCACTGTCGTCAGGTGTAAAACATGTTTCTATAAAATGTCAAACTGATGAAACGTCTCCAGAAAACACCAAAAATAAATAATCGTCCAGATAAAATAAAGACTGAAAGAAGTTATTATGAGTTTAAATCATCTTTAGCATCATCACAGTGTTTTACTGCAACACATAAAACCATTTAAAACACAGTTATCTGTGCTGCTCTGTCGTCAGGTGGAAAACAGTCTTTGGAAAA
>NC_065526.1:1069821-1071223 GCF_006386435.1 Epinephelus moara | reverse complement strand
ATAAGCTCATCTTTGGCAGTGGGACCAGTTCAACCATTGAACCCAGTGAGTACTGATTATTGATCATAATGATTATTAATAAGGTTCATCTTGTATGTTACACACTACATTTACTCGACTCTTCAGGCTTGTTAAATCTGCACAAAATACAAAATAATAAACACTTGCCTTTGTTATAATCAATAAATATATCAGCTCAGTCAGAATCAAACGTGTTCGGGATCTGCTGTACAGTAACCAGACATTTGATTTCTAATATATTTATAACAGACATTTATTTCTATTGAAAACATCTTATTCATTAACTGCACTGTTATTAATCAGTCAGAAGCCTCAGCTGTTAAATTTATAGTTTATTAAATGAGGTTTGGTTCAGTTCATCACAGCTGAGTTTGTGTCACGCTGCTTCATGTTGTGTGTATACTGGAAATAAGCTCATCTTTGGCAGTGGGACCAGTTTAACCATTGAACCCAGTGAGTACTGATTACTGGCCATAAACATTATTTATATGAAGCATCTTTAAACACAACTGTACAGTGTTTTACTGCAACACATTTAAAACCAGACAAATATTAACAAAACTTGTAAAACATGTTTCTATAAAATGTCAAACTGAGAAAACGTCTCCAGAAAACACCAAAAATAAATAATGTTTCAGATAAAATAAAGACTGAAAGAAGTTATTATGAGTTTAAATCATCTTTAGCATCATCACAGTGTTTTACTGCAACACATAAAACCATTTAAAACACAGTTATCTGTGCTGCTCTGTCGTCAGGTGGAAAACAGTCTTTGGAAAACGCCACAAATAAAAAACATTTTTATTTTTTAAATTATTTTTTAAATATTTATTTCAAAAACAACAAGGATTAAAAGTTTTAATGAGCAGAAATTGTTGGAAAATCATGTTTATAATATTAATAAAATACATCAGTGTATTAATCAGGAGCACGAACATTAAAGCAGTTTGTTCAGTATCTATATTGTACAGTAAATATCACCATTTACACCTTTATAAAATAATACATCATGATATTAAGTAATAATAACCAATTATTTAAAGTACATTTAGTCTGATGTTTTTCTGAATGAGGTTTGGTTCAGTTCATCACAGCTGAGTTTGTGTCACGCTGCTTCATGTTGTGTGAATACTGGAGGTGCAAGTAAGATCTTCTTTGGCAGTGGGACCAGTTTAACCATTGAACCCAGTGAGTACTGATTATTGATCATAAACATGATTCATACGAGGCGTCTTTACAGCGTTTTACTGAAATACACACAAACCCAGGACAGCAGGTCACAAAAGACTGAACACAATCTTGTAATGAACTCTGCTGAGATTAAAGTCTGTATCTGCAGACTGTCAACTTTTCAAAATCTAAACAAACAAACAAACAAACA
>NC_065526.1:1000334-1069572 GCF_006386435.1 Epinephelus moara | reverse complement strand
AAGATGATCTTTGGCAGTGGGACCAGTTTAACCATTGAACCTAGTGAGTACTGATTATTGATCATAAACATATAGTAAGTGGAGCGACTTTAAGAACAAACATGAACTGTGTTTCACATTTAAAAAGGCAGAATGAACAGCTGCTGATGGTGACTGAATCTTTTGATTCTTCAGGCTCATTAAATCAACACAAACACTGCCGTCAGATTGAAAACTTGTATCTCCAAAATGTCAGGAACTAAAACAATGTGTCTTTAGATAACAGCAAAACTGAAGAAGCGTTAAAAAGAAAGATTTAATGAGCTGTTGTTCAAATAATCAAATTCAAAAAAGGTTTCTTCAGTATCTCTATAGTAAATATCATTGTTAACATTTTATTTATGATTTATATTAATCAATTATTTTTCATGAAAGAGTGACTTTTTTAACCAGACAGAAATCTCTGATGTAAAAATGACATTTTTCTGAATGGAGTTTGGTTCAGTCCATCACAGCTGAGTTTGTGTCACACTGCTTCATGTTGTGTGACTGGTGGAAATCAGAATCGGCTCATCTTTGGCAGTGGGACCAGTTTAACCATTGAACCCAGTGAGTACTGATATAAATCATGAATTGAGTTTGAATTTTATCAGCACACAAGATGTGATAAAAAAAACAAATATATAACATCAAACATAGCAGAGATAGTTCAGGAGAGGTCAGAAACATGAAGGGTCTGATGTGAAAAGCTCGTCACTAGAATTAAATCTGTTCTGCTACAAATAATATTTCTGCCCTAAACATGAGAATATAACAGACAGAAAATATAATAATCATAAATGAACTAACACATTAACTATTGTACAGGTGTTTCAGCATATTATTAAAAATGATTCATACGAGGCGTCTTTACAGCGTTTTACTGAAATACACACAAACCCAGGACAGCAGGTCACTTGTAATGAACTCTGCTGTCACATCAAAGTCTGTTTCAGAATCGAAGAAAACAGTTTTGGTATCAAACCAAGAAAGCTCAAAGTTTTCTGCACTTAACGCAGTTTGTAATGAACATCATCAGTGTGAGAGCACTGCTCCACCCTCTCCACCGTACACATAGAAGATTTACATTTGATTAATAATTCATACTTTATTTATTTTTAATTTAAGCAGCGTCTCGTCGTTGTGACTAAAGTGTGATCGTTCCAACAGAAGTCTCAAATGTAACAGTGTTGATTCTCTAACTGACGTCTGGCTCAGTCTGAGTTTGTGTCACGCTGCTTCATGTTGTGTGAATACTGGAGCTGCAGATAAGCTCATCTTTGGCAGTGGGACCAGTTTAACCATTGGACCCAGTGAGTACTGGTTATTGATCATAATGATTATTAATAAGGTTCATCTTGTATGTTACACACTACATTTACTCGACTCTTCAGGCTTGTTAAATCTGCACAAAATACAAAATAATAAACACTTGCCTTTGTTATAATCAATAAATATATCAGCTCAGTCAGAATCAAACGTGTTCGGGATCTGCTGTACAGTAACCAGACATTTGATTTCTAATATATTTATAACAGACATTTATTTCTATTGAAAACATCTTATTCATTAACTGCACTGTTATTAATAAGTCAGAAGCCTCAGCTGTTAAATTTATAGTTTATTAAATGAGGTTTGGTTCAGTTCATCACAGCTGAGTTTGTGTCACGCTGCTTCATGTTGTGTGTATACTGGAAATAAGCTCATCTTTGGCAGTGGGACCAGTTTAACCATTGAACCCAGTGAGTACTGATTATTGATCATAAACATTATTTATATGAAGCATCTTTAAACACAACTGTACAGTGTTTTACTGCAACACATTTAAAACCAGACAAGTATGAACAAAACTTGTAAAACATGTTTCTATAAAATGTCAAACTGAGAAAACGTCTCCAGAAAACACCAAAAATAAATAATGGTCCAGATAAAATAAAGACTGAAAGAAGTTTTTATGAGTTTACGATTGTTTTAAGCATCATAATTTAAAAACATCACCAACAATATCACCATTTACATTTATTCATAATACTTAATAATTCATTTATTTTAAATGAAACACCAACTTTTCTTAACTGGTCAGAAGTCTGAATGTAAAACTGAATGAGGTTTGGTTAAGTTCATCACAGCTGAGTTTGTGTCACGCTGCTTCATGTTGTGTGTATTCTGGGAATAAGCTCATCTTTGGCAGTGGGACCAGTTTAACCATTGAACCCAGTGAGTACTGATTATTGATCATAAATATTATTTATATGAAGCTTCTTTCAAGCCAAACTTTTTTGTGTTTTCACACAAAATCAGAACAGAAGATAAAAAAGATAAAAAGTGTTCAGCTGAACTCACTGATGACGTTCACATGCACACTCATATTCCACTGTTATTCTGAATATGACAGTAATCTGAATTTAATACAGGTCGTGTAAACAGCATAATCTCTTTGCATATTTCAGCTGCCTTCTGAATGTTTTATCTTCAGATTAAGACATTTGGGCTATGTTCAGGAGCATTATTTGGACGTGTGTACGGCTCATCCGGAGTCCAGTTTCTCAGACTGGTGTAGAGACGCACGCTCAAAACAAAAGCCCACATTTCTGGTTGGAAGAAACTTTGTGACAGACTTGGATATCAACAGGTTTTTGGATTTATCACAACACTGACCTTTTCAAGGAGGTGACTGAAGGAAGGAAAGAGGGAAGCTGAGTTCACACGGTCCAACAAGCCCAAGTCCTTTTCTATAATCTGACGTCATAATCAACATGTTAGAATGCGTTCATCCGCACGGCTGCATGAAAACAGGAATATTAGTAGAATATTCATTTTCAGTCGACGTGAAAAGCTCAGTGGGAATATTGTTTGTTTGTTTATTTTTAAAAAGGGCCAACTGACATATTTGTAACATGTAACTGCGCTCAGTAACAATCATAATCATCAAAAACTGAAAAAGTAAATCACACTCATCAGTTTATTGATCAGGAATATATCAATACTGAAACAGTTTGTTCAGTTAACTTCAGGCTGTAGATGTTTTTCAGACTGAAGTCTCAAATGTCAAAATGATGTTTTTGTAAATGAGGTTTGGTTCAGTTCATCACAGCTGAGTTTGTGTCACGCTGCTTCATGTTGTGTGAATACTGGAGGTGCAAATCAATATAAGATCATCTTCGGAGGTGGAACCAGATTAAACATTGAATCCAGTAAGTGCTGATATTGATCATGAATATTATTTACACGAAGCATTTTCTGGCACAAGTAAAAATAGCGAATAGAAACACAATAAATGAGGAGATTAATACATAAGAAAAAAATATAAAGATGGCATATGGCTGCAGTTTTTTTTTTATTATAAATTTAGGCAAACTTAGTGTATCATTTATTTAAAATACATTAATTTCATAAACATAAAATATTGTCTCAGTCATATTAATCACAATTGCTGAGTGCGTATCGATCGAAGCATCGATGTGTTAATTCAGAGCGTCATTGCTGAAACAGCTCATTCAGTATCTCTGCTGCACATCATATATACAATTTATTTATGACACAGATTTAATGTACAAATAACTGCACTGTGATCATCAGACACACGTCTCAAATGTATCAATGAACAAGAGAATCATAATGTATTAATGAGAGGATCAACACTGAAACACTCAGTGTCTCTAACGTTCAGTTCATTATTATAATTTACATTTTATTTATAGTGTGAATGTAAAAAATTTCAGCTCATCAGTCTGAGTTTGTGTCACGCTGCTTCATGTTGTGTGACATCTACCAATCCAAATAAGATCATCTTTGGCAGTGGGACCAGTTTAACCATTGAACCCAGTGAGTACTGATATACATCATCGTATAATATAAATAAAACCAGAGTAAGAGGAAACAAGGATTCAAACTTGTAGATATCTGAAGTGATTGATGAGTGAACAGCTGCTGTTAGTGATGAAATGATTCACTCGACTCTTCAGACTCATAAAATCAGCACAAAGTAGAAAATAATCCCGTTATATTTATCATGTGTGTTTATAATATGGATTTGTTTTATCAAAATACAAAATTCAAATCAAAATTATTTCTGTAACAGGATCAAAATAGTTATGTGTTTTTGTAAATGAAGTTTGGTACATTTCATTTATCTTGTATGTTAAATTATTTTAACTGGACAGAAGTCTGTGATGTCAAATATGATTTTTAAAATGGTTCAGTTCATCAGAGCTGAGTTTGTGTCACAGTGTTTCATGTTGTGTGAATGTTGGAAATCAGAATCGGCTCATCTTTGGCAGTGGGACCAGTTTAACCATTGAACCCAGTGAGTACTGATACAGATTATAATCAATATTTAGATGAGGCGTCCTGTGAAGCAAACGTTACCTGTGTTATAGATGAAATATAAAAGAACAGAATAGCAGATAAAATGAGAAACCTTATTGGGACAGATTGAGTGAATTCAAATCCACTAAACAAGTCAACATCCACTCAGAACATATAAACCAAGAATCTAAATCCTCACTAACTCAACGCTGAACATCAACATTTACATTTAATTAGGACATGAATGTAAAATGTAGAAACAGCAGCTTCATGTGACTGACATGTGACCAGTCAGCTCCATTTAAACACGATCATGTTCTGAATGAGGTTTGGTTTAGAGTTTGTGTCACAGTGCTTCATGATGTGTGAATGATGGATATAAGATGATCTTTGGCAGTGGGACCAGTTTAACCATTGAACCCAGTGAGTACTGATACAGATAAGCAATATGTAGACAAATTGGCCTGGTGTCTTTCACAAACATGGAAAGAAGAAACGAGCCAAAAAAAATTTGTACGAAACTGGTAAAAAGACAAAAATGAAAAACAAGAACACAACAAACAAATAACTGGTAACAGACAAACAAATAAACAATGAAATGAACTGGAAAAAGAGCTTAAAATTATAAAAATTCTGGAACATAGTTTTAAATATATATTACTGATAATTATCAATACAGTTTTCCCCTAGCCTTTTTGAAATTATTTTCTAAATCTATAAATTTCTTGCAATTTGTGGAACATTTCTTACAAAGTTGCTCGTTGCTTTTTTACTGATCATAATATTTAAATCATCAATGTATTGATTAAGAGTATCAACACTAAAACACCTCAGTGTCTCTCATATACAGTTATTATTGAAAAGTAACCTCTTTTAATAGTGTAAATGTCAAACTGATGTTTTTCTTAATGAGGTTTGGTTCAGTTCATCACAGCTGAGTTTGTGTCACGCTGCTTCATGTTGTGTGAATACTGGAAATAAGCTCATCTTTGGCAGTGGGACCAGTTTAACCATTGAACCCAGTGAGTACTGGATATTGATCATAAACATTTATATGAAGCATCTTTGAACACAAACTTTACAGTGTTTTACTGCAACACATTTAAAACCATTTAAAACACAGTTATCTGTGCTGCTCTGTCGTCAGGTGGAAAACAGTCTTTGGAAAAAGCCACAAATGAAAAATAATTAAAAAAAAAAAAACAGCAACAAAGATTAAAGGTTTTAACGAACAGAAACTGTTGGAAAATCATGTTTATAATATTAATGAAGTACATCAGTGTATTAATCAGGAGCACGAACATTAAAGCAGTTTGTTCAGTATCTATATTGTACAGTAAATATCACCATTTACACCTTTATAAAATAATACATCATTATATTAAACTCAATTTAGTCTGAAATTTAAAAATGACATTTTTCTGAATGAGGTTTGGTTCAGTTCATCACAGCTGGGTTTGTGTCACGCTGCTTCATGTTGTGTGAATACTGGAAATAAGCTCATCTTTGGCAGTGGGACCAGTTTAACCATTGAACCCAGTGAGTACTGATTATTGATCATAAACATTATTTATATGAAGCATCTTTAAACACAAACTTTACAGTGTTTTACTGCAACACATTTAAAACCATTTAAAACACAGTTATCTGTGCTGCACTGTCGTCAGGTGGAAAACAGTCTTTGGAAAAAGACACAAATGAAAAATCATTTTTAAAAAAGTTTTTTTCGAGCAGAAATCATGTTTCTAATATTCATGAAATACATCAGTGTATTAATCAGGAGTTCAAACATTAAAGCAGTTTGTTCAGTATCTATATTGTACAGTAAATATCACCATTTACACCTTTATAAAATAATACATCATTATATTAAGTAATATACATCATTATATTAAACTCAATTTAGTCTGAAATTTAAAAATGACATTTTTCTGAATGAGGTTTGGTTCAGTTCATCACAGCTGGGTTTGTGTCACGCTGCTTCATGTTGTGTGAATACTGGAAACACAAATCGGCTCATCTTTGGCAGTGGGACCAGTTTAACCATTGAACCCAGTGAGTACTGATTATTGATCATAAATAGTTTTTATTGCAGTGTATTTAAAGGCAAATTTTACAGCATGATAGAAACATATCTAAAATAGTTCCATCAGTGTTTCCTCTGCAAAGCAAAGGTCAAAATTTACATTTAGTTTCTAACATATATTTTATTAATGAAGCAGCTTATTGCTGTGATCGTCACGTGATCATTCAGGCAGAAGTCTGAAATATGGGCTAAAACAAATGACAACAATTCATGTAATATTCTGACAGCAGCTTTGTAAAATCAGTTCTCAATATTGAGCAACAGTATTAATTACTGACATAGATCATAAACATTGCTTAAATCATCAGAAGTGATGGAAGAGAAAAAAAGATCAGTAGTTGTATTCAGTTGTTTTGATGTATGAACTCCTGATGAGCATGATGATCATGAAAGTTGAGAATAACTCAGTGTATCACAAAAACTTGTATTCCTAAATGTCAATATCAAACAAAGTGAGGAAACTGAAGATGCTTTTATCAAAACTAATTCTAATAAATAACATCAACCAGATAAATGTTACAGAAAAGCATCACTAAAACAGTTGATTCAATATCTCCATAGCAATTATTAGAATCTACATATTATATTTGATATATTACTTTAATGTGCTAATATAACAGCCTGTTTTTTATGACGGAACCGAAGCTACAAAATCTTAAATGTAAAAATTATGTTTTTCTGAATGGAGTTTGGTTCCGTTCATCACAGCTGAGTTTGTGTCACGCTGCTTCATGTTGTGTGAATGCTGCTGGAGGTGCTGCTAAGATGATCTTTGGCAGTGGGACCAGTTTAACCATTGAACCCAGTGAGTACTGATTATTGATCATAAATATTATTTGTATGAAGAAATGAAAATTCTGTCGTCAGGTGTAAAACCTGTTTCTATAAAATGTCAAACTGATGAAACGTCTCCAGAAAACACCAAAAATAAATAATGGTCCAGATAAAATAAAGACTGAAAGAAGTTATTATGAGTTTACGATTGTTTTAAACATCATAATTAAAAACATCAGTGTACTAAAATATTTTGATGAATACAACTATTGTACAGTAAAATCACCATTTACATTTTATTGATAATATATGCTAATAATCAATTATTTTAAATGAAACACCAATTTCTTTCTTAACTGGACAGAAGTCTGAATGAGGTTTGGTTCAGTTCATCACAGCTGAGTTTGTGTCACGCTGCTTCATGTTGTGTGAATACTGGGAATCAAAAGATGATCTTTGGCAGTGGGACCAGTTTAACCATTGAACCCAGTGAGTACTGATTATTGATCATAAATAGTAAAACAGAACAGTAAAACGTCTCCAGAAAACACCAAAAATAAATAATCGTCCAGATAAAATAAAGACTGAAAGAAGTAAATAATCGTCCAGATAAAATAAAGACTGAAAGAAGTTATTATGAGTTTACGATTGTTTTAAGCATCATAATTAAAAACATCACCAACAATATCACCATTTACATTTATTCATAATACATCATAAATCATTTATTTTAAATGAAACACCAACTTTTCTTAACTGGACAGAAGTCTGAATGTAAAACTGAATGAGGTTTGGTTCAGTTCATCACAGCTGAGTTTGTGTCACGCTGCTTCATGTTGTGTGAATGCTGGTGGAGGTGGATATAAGATGATCTTTGGCAGTGGGACCAGTTTAACCATTGAACCCAGTGAGTACTGATTATTGATCATAAATATTATTTATATGAAGCTTCTTTCAAGCCAAACTTTTTTGTGTTTTCACACAAAATCAGAACAGAAGATAAAAAAGATAAAAAGTGTTCAGCTGAACTCACTGATGACGTTCACATGCACACTCATATTCCACTGTTATTCTGAATATGACAGTAATCTGAATTTAATACAGGTCGTGTAAACAGCATAATCTCTTTGCATATTTCAGCTGCCTTCTGAATGTTTTATCTTCAGATTAAGACATTTGGGCTATGTTCAGGAGCATTATTTGGACGTGTGTACGGCTCATCCGGAGTCCAGTTTCTCAGACTGGTGTAGAGACGCACGCTCAAAACAAAAGCCCACATTTCTGGTTGGAAGAAACTTTGTGACAGACTTGGATATCAACAGGTTTTTGGATTTATCACAACACTGACCTTTTCAAGGAGGTGACTGAAGGAAGGAAAGAGGGAAGCTGAGTTCACACGGTCCAACAAGCCCAAGTCCTTTTCTATAATCTGACGTCATAATCAACATGTTAGAATGCGTTCATCCGCACGGCTGCATGAAAACAGGAATATTAGTAGAATATTCATTTTCAGTCGACGTGAAAAGCTCAGTGGGAATATTGTTTGTTTGTTTATTTTTAAAAAGGGCCAACTGACATATTTGTAACATGTAACTGCGCTCAGTAACAATCATAATCATCAAAAACTGAAAAAGTAAATCACACTCATCAGTTTATTGATCAGGAATATATCAATACTGAAACAGTTTGTTCAGTTAACTTCAGGCTGTAGATGTTTTTCAGACTGAAGTCTCAAATGTCAAAATGATGTTTTTGTAAATGAGGTTTGGTTCAGTTCATCACAGCTGAGTTTGTGTCACGCTGCTTCATGTTGTGTGAATACTGGAGGTGCAAATCAATATAAGATCATCTTCGGAGGTGGAACCAGATTAAACATTGAATCCAGTAAGTGCTGATATTGATCATGAATATTATTTACACGAAGCATTTTCTGGCACAAGTAAAAATAGCGAATAGAAACACAATAAATGAGGAGATTAATACATAAGAAAAAAATATAAAGATGGCATATGGCTGCAGTTTTTTTTTTATTATAAATTTAGGCAAACTTAGTGTATCATTTATTTAAAATACATTAATTTCATGAACATAAAATATTGTCTCAGTCATATTAATCACAATTGCTGAGTGCGTATCGATCGAAGCATCGATGTGTTAATTCAGAGCGTCATTGCTGAAACAGCTCATTCAGTATCTCTGCTGCACATCATATATACAATTTATTTATGACACAGATTTAATGTACAAATAACTGCACTGTGATCATCAGACACACGTCTCAAATGTATCAATGAACAAGAGAATCATAATGTATTAATGAGAGGATCAACACTGAAACACTCAGTGTCTCTAACGTTCAGTTCATTATTATAATTTACATTTTATTTATAGTGTGAATGTAAAAAATTTCAGCTCATCAGTCTGAGTTTGTGTCACGCTGCTTCATGTTGTGTGACATCTACCAATCCAAATAAGATCATCTTTGGCAGTGGGACCAGTTTAACCATTGAACCCAGTGAGTACTGATATACATCATCGTATAATATAAATAAAACCAGAGTAAGAGGAAACAAGGATTCAAACTTGTAGATATCTGAAGTGATTGATGAGTGAACAGCTGCTGTTAGTGATGAAATGATTCACTCGACTCTTCAGACTCATAAAATCAGCACAAAGTAGAAAATAATCCCGTTATATTTATCATGTGTGTTTATAATATGGATTTGTTTTATCAAAATACAAAATTCAAATCAAAATTATTTCTGTAACAGGATCAAAATAGTTATGTGTTTTTGTAAATGAAGTTTGGTACATTTCATTTATCTTGTATGTTAAATTATTTTAACTGGACAGAAGTCTGTGATGTCAAATATGATTTTTAAAATGGTTCAGTTCATCAGAGCTGAGTTTGTGTCACAGTGTTTCATGTTGTGTGAATGTTGGAAATCAGAATCGGCTCATCTTTGGCAGTGGGACCAGTTTAACCATTGAACCCAGTGAGTACTGATACAGATTATAATCAATATTTAGATGAGGCGTCCTGTGAAGCAAACGTTACCTGTGTTATAGATGAAATATAAAAGAACAGAATAGCAGATAAAATGAGAAACCTTATTGGGACAGATTGAGTGAATTCAAATCCACTAAACAAGTCAACATCCACTCAGAACATATAAACCAAGAATCTAAATCCTCACTAACTCAACGCTGAACATCAACATTTACATTTAATTAGGACATGAATGTAAAATGTAGAAACAGCAGCTTCATGTGACTGACATGTGACCAGTCAGCTCCATTTAAACACGATCATGTTCTGAATGAGGTTTGGTTTAGAGTTTGTGTCACAGTGCTTCATGATGTGTGAATGATGGATATAAGATGATCTTTGGCAGTGGGACCAGTTTAACCATTGAACCCAGTGAGTACTGATACAGATAAGCAATATGTAGACAAATTGGCCTGGTGTCTTTCACAAACATGGAAAGAAGAAACGAGCCAAAAAAAATTTGTACGAAACTGGTAAAAAGACAAAAATGAAAAACAAGAACACAACAAACAAATAACTGGTAACAGACAAACAAATAAACAATGAAATGAACTGGAAAAAGAGCTTAAAATTATAAAAATTCTGGAACATAGTTTTAAATATATATTACTGATAATTATCAATACAGTTTTCCCCTAGCCTTTTTGAAATTATTTTCTAAATCTATAAATTTCTTGCAATTTGTGGAACATTTCTTACAAAGTTGCTCGTTGCTTTTTTCCCATGTTTGTGAAAGAAATTGCATCAATGGTGTCAGAGTTCAAAGGTTTGAACAGCTGTGAGAGACGTCTGAAAGCAACAGGTTTCAAAGGGTTAAAGCAAACTTTTAAATGTTTTACTGATCATAATATTTAAATCATCAATGTATTGATTAAGAGTATCAACACTAAAACACCTCAGTGTCTCTCATATACAGTTATTATTGAAAAGTAACCTCTTTTAATAGTGTAAATGTCAAACTGATGTTTTTCTTAATGAGGTTTGGTTCAGTTCATCACAGCTGAGTTTGTGTCACGCTGCTTCGTGTTGTGTGAATGTTGGAGCTGCAGCTAAGCTCATCTTTGGCAGTGGGACCAGTTTAACCATTGAACCCAGTGAGTACTGACAGAGATCATAAACATTATTTATATGAAGAAATGAAAATTCTGCAGTGTTTTTTTACACATACAAAAACAGAACAGTAAATATATTTTAATCAAACTGATAGTTTTCTGTGCTGCACTGTCGTCAGGTGTAAAACATGTTTGTATAAAATGTCAAACTGAGAAAACGTCTGAAAGACGTTATTATGAGTTTAAATCATCTTTAGCATCATCACAGTGTTTTACTGCAACACATAAAACCAGAATAGTAGAAAAAATATGAATAAAACTCAGTTATCTGTGCTGCACTGTCGTCAGGTGGAAAACAGTCTTTAGAAAAATCATTTTTAAAACAACAAAGATTAAAAGTTTTAATGAGCAGAAAGACTGAAAGAAGTTTTTATGAGTTTACAATTGTTGTAAGCATCATAATTAAAAACATCACCAACAATATCACCATTTACATTTATTCATAATACATAATAAATCATTTATTTTAAATGAAACACCAACTTTTCTTAACTGGACAGAAGTCTGAATGTAAAACTGAATGAGGTTTGGTTCAGTTCATCACAGCTGAGTTTGTGTCACGCTGCTTCATGTTGTGTGAATGTTGGGAATCAGATCATCTTTGGCAGTGGGACCAGTTTAACCATTGAACCCAGTGAGTACTGATTATTGATCATAAACATTATTTATGAAGCATCTTTGAACACAAACTTCACAGTGTTTTACTGCAACACATTTAAAACCATTTAAAACATAGTTATCTGTGCTGCTCTGTCGTCAGGTGGAAAACAGTCTTTGGAAAAAGCCACAAATGAAAAATAATTAAAAAAAAAAAAACAGCAACAAAGATTAAAGGTTTTAACGAACAGAAACTGTTGGAAAATCATGTTTATAATATTAATGAAGTACATCAGTGTATTAATCAGGAGCACGAACATTAAAGCAGTTTGTTCAGTATCTATATTGTACAGTAAATATCACCATTTACACCTTTATAAAATAATACATCATGATATTAAGTAATAATAACCAATTATTTAAACTACATTTAGTCTGTAGTTTAAAAATGACATTTTTCTGAATGAGGTTTGGTTCAGTTCATCACAGCTGAGTTTGTGTCACGCTGCTTCATGTTGTGTGAATACTGGAAACACAAATAAGCTCATCTTTGGCAGTGGGACCAGTTTAACCATTGAACCCAGTGAGTACTGATTATTGATCATAAATAGTTTTTATTGCAGTGTATTAAAAAAGGCAAATTTTACAGCATGATACAAACATTTAAAATAGTTCCATCAGTGTCTCCTTTGCAAAGCAAAGGTCAAAATTTACATTTAGTTTCTAACATATATTTTATTAATGAAGCAGCTTATTGCTGTGATCGTCACGTGATCATTCAGGCAGAAGTCTGAAATATGGGCTAAAACAAATGACAACAATTCATGTAACATTCTGAAAGCAGCTTTGTAAAATCAATTCTCAATATTGAGCGACAGTATTAATTACTGACATGTATCATAAACATTATTTATATCTTAAGAAGTGTTGGAAGAGAAAAAAAGATCAGTAGTTGAATTAAGCTGTTTTGATGTATGAACTCCTGCTGATCATGATGATCATGAAAGTCGAGAATAACTCAGTGTATCACAAAAACTTGTATTTCTAAATGTCAATATCAAACAAAGTGAGGAAACTGAAGATGCTTTTATCAAAACTAATTCTAATAAATAATATCAACCAGATAAATATTAAAGAAAAGCATCACTAAAACAGTTGATTCAATATCTTCATAGCAATTATTAGAATCTACATATTATATTTGATATATTACTTTAATGTGCTAATATAACAGCCTGTTTTTTATGACTGCACCGAAGCTACAAAATCTTAAATGTAAAAATTATTTTTCTGAATGGAGTTTGGTTCAGTTCATCAGTGAGTTTGTGTCACGCTGCTTCATGTTGTGTGAATGCTGCTGGAGGTCAAAAGATCATCTTTGGCAGTGGGACCAGTTTAACCATTGAACCCAGTGAGTACTGATTATTGATCATAAACATTATTTTTATGAAGAAATGAAAATTCTGCAGTGTTTTTTTTTTTACACATACAAATACAGAACAGTAAAAATATTTAATCAAACTGATAGTTTTCTGTGCTGAACTGTCGTCAGGTGTAAAACATGTTTGTATAAAATGTCAAACTGAGAAAACGTCTCCAGAAAACACCAAAAATAAATAATCGTCCAGATAGAATAAAGACTGAAAGAAGTTATTATCAGTTTAAATCATCTTAAGCATCATAATTAAAAACATCGCCAACAACATCACCATTTACATTTATTCATAATACATAATAAATCATTTATTTTAAATGAAACACCAACTTTTCTTAACTGGACAGAAGTCTGAATGTAAAACTGAATGAGGTTTGGTTCAGTTCATCACAGCTGAGTTTGTGTCACGCTGCTTCATGTTGTGTGAATACTGGAAATAAGCTCATCTTTGGCAGTGGGACCAGTTTAACCATTGAACCCAGTGAGTACTGATTATTGATCATAAACATTATTTATATGAAGCATCTTTAAACACAAACTTTACAGTGTTTTACTGCAACACATTTAAAGCCATTTAAAACACAGTTATCTGTGCTGCACTGTCGTCAGGTGGAAAACAGTCTTTGGAAAAAGCCACAAATGAAAAATCATTTTTAAAAAAGTTTTTTTCGAGCAGAAATCATCTTTATAATATTAATAAAATACATCAGTGTATTAATCAGGAGCTCAAACATTAAAGCAGTTTGTTCAGTATCTATATTGTACAGTTAATATCACCATTTACACCTTTATAAAATAATACATCATGATATTAATCTAAATTTAGTCTATAATTTAAAAATGACATTTTTCTGAATGAGGTTTGGTTCAGTTCATCACAGCTGAGTTTGTGTCACGCTGCTTCATGTTGTGTGAATACTGGAAACACAAAAAGGCTCATCTTTGGAAGTGGAACCAGATTAAACATTGAACCCAGTAAGTACTGATATATCTTCATTAATTGCTCTTGTATATTTTACAGTAAAACTTTTGCACTGAAAATGCTTCATGTATATAATATTTATGAACTATAATACCGAAAGAAAAAAAAAGAAAGGATATATAGAGGCAGGCATGTGTAAAAGTGTAAATGTGTAAATGTGTACAATAAAGGCAAATTTAGTTTGTTATCATAGCACAAAAAAGTTTGGGCAAGGATTTGGGCTGAACGTTCAGTCACATAAGTTCATGTAAAATCTGAAAATCTCAAACAAAACAAGCTGAAACTTTACTGAACAGGCATCACAGTAGATTTCTGCTGATAAATGAGCCCAACAGGTTCACAGGTCGTTCTTTAATTACAAAGCTATTTTTATCTTCTATCTTTCTAAATCACTTACTGACTTTTGGACACTGAATCAAGATGTGAAATTGTTATGCATAACAGTGTAGCATTGATACACTGCACAATAAATGAAGTGCATTTTTTTAAAGTCACCAGTGTGCTAAAAGTGTGCGTAGATTTCTTTGTTCTGAGTTTTCGGAGATGCTGTTCACAAATTTACTGACATGACGAGTGCAAAGTTTTACAAACTAAAAAGTCTTGACTTTCATTAACTGAACAAAAACATGACAATAACGTGAACCAAACTAACTATTAAACATTTCCCACTGCTGTCACATGTTAGATTTCCATTCTTGGATTCCAAAACTCTTCGTCTGTTTTGTCAGTTTTAGTACATTTTTGTGACTTTGTTTGAAATCAGCTGCTGCAGAGTCAGTGAGGTTTGTGTACTGAGGCTTTGGACTGTGTGAATGCTAACAAGATTATCTTTGGAGGAGGCACCAAACTTCACGTTAATGCCAGTGAGTTCAATTCTTTTTGTTTTGTGGTGAAAAATCTGCAAAGGTTTTTAAAGCTCCAAGATAAAGTTGATAACCTCAAGTTTCAAAATTCTGTACTAACATTCACAAATAGGACATGGAAACAAGATACAGATTTAAGATGCTGAAGCAACATATAACTTTCATGTTACAAATAATGTAAAAAAAGTTTAGCCTTAAAAAAGATGCACAAAAAAATCAGTCAATGAGCTAACAACATGGCAAGGAAAGGTCTGTAAACTATGGTCTCAAAATTTCCTCAAATTTCCTTAAAACGTAAAGACTGATCAGACTGAGAGCTGTCTTTTTTATATTTGCCAAATTCCAAAAAAAAAGTGGATGTTTTGAAGATATTGTTTCATATAATAAAATTTGTCGGCAATTAAAAATATGTACTAAGAAGATAAGGAGATATTCAGAAGTTGAAAATATTAAATGTTTCTTGAAAAAGAAAATTGATATTTCTGCATTTGATGAATAAAAATGTTTGAAGGCTTTGATGGACCTCTGAAGGTTTTTGTCCTGTCAGTCTGTACTGTGGGACAAACACCGCCAGAATGACATTTGGAGCTGGAATCAAAGTGACTGTGGAGACACGTGAGTCTGCTTGTCCAAACTATCTGAAATCAATAATTCATATTTACAAAAGAATTGCTCTACTCCATAATTTGATACTAGTCTTCATTAAACAAATTTTGCTGAGCTCTCAGTTACTAAGTTCAGTTCTCAGATACTAGTTAATGTAATTCATGTGATTTATATCCTTTGATTATATAAATTATTCCACCAGACATTCATTCTTTATCTTGTCAATTGTTAAATTGACTAATTTATAAAAAAGAAAAGAAAAGAAAGAAAAAGCTGATTAATGTGTATGTTGAACACGGTTCTGAAATGAGTCTGGTTCAGTGGGACAGCAGCCCTGCAGAGTTTATGTAGTGGTGTTTAATGTTGTGTGAATACTGGAACTTACAAGCTGATCTTTGGCTCGGGGATCAAACTCAACGTTGAAGCCAGTAAGTCCACTGAGATTTAAAGTTATCACTGTAAACTTCTGATGATTTTATTCTAACACCTTCAGAGATCACATTGTTTTCCTTCATGAACAAAACTGAAAAGAGCTGATCTGTTGGATTTAAATTGTTCATGTGATCTTAACGCTTTAAAATGGTGGACGTTTGATTTTGACTTTAAACACCCCAACTGTCAGTTTGAGTTGAGATTCAGTCCATTTAAAAGCCACCATGATATTTCATTTTTGTTGGGTAAAAAGTTTGTATCCCACATTTTGGTAATTTGTCTCACTGTTCAAATAAGTTGAATAATGAAATGCCATTTTCTGCCCCTCACAGTCATACTGACATACTGAATTAGGGAAAATAAACTGTTCATCTTTTAACTGTATTTGAATGAACTCTTAACGACTACGAGTCGTCACAGATGTAGCAATAAAAAATTATTCCAACATGTCACATTAAATAATGACCGGTAAAGGTCTTAAGTCCATATACCACCAAGTCTAATGTAAATTTGTTGTTTTGTTTTTCCTATTGTTTACCAACTGAAATTAGTGTATGTTCACGAAGAAATAGGTGACGTAGTTATTGTTCAGATCACATCCACTGTGTGACTCTTACTCTTACTGGAAACTACAAATTAATTTTTGGAGAAGGAACCAAACTAACTGTACAGAGCAGTGAGTATTAAGATTATTATTTTTTAATGGTTCTGATCTTTACGTCTTTAACTAAATCTGCTGTTTTCATCATGTAACTTATTATGACTTACTGCCTGAAAATGTAAATGACGGCAAATACAAAAGTCCTAATGGGGTGGTGATTTTATATTTAAATATTTTAACAGGAGCTAAAAATGACCTTCAACCGCCATACACTGAACTTTAGATTTAGTGTAGAAAGACAGTCATGTGTTTGAGTATCTTTAATTAGATGCTGACTCAGCAACAGTTGGGGAATTTATTTTAAATGTTTTATAATCAGTCTAATAAACTAATAAAAAGAAAAATCAACCACATTTAAAGTTTTTACCTCATATCAATGATACATTTTAACTCACATATTTCTATTTCAAGGATCTTTTAGGTGATAATCTAACATTTGAGACAGTAAAGCATAATGTTTCATCTTAATCAGAAAATCTACAGCTCAGAATAAGCTAACAGCAAATTTAATCTAAATAAAATACAGCTGTTTGCAGATGATGTGATTATATTTATCAGTGTGTGGTATGTAGTTATTGTCGAGAGCAGAAACACTGTGTGACTGGGACAGGCACAAAAATATTTTTTGGTGAAGGAGTACAGTTGACTGTTGAATCCAGTGAGTATCATTTTAATTTTAGTATTAATGCTGTATTTAGATATCAATCAGTCTAAAGAGTTAGATTTTCATCCCCCCAAATACAGAGTACATTTGCAATATTTAATTAACATGGCTACATGGATTAAATGCCCAAATGTTAAACCCCCAAACATTACGTCTCTTTGATGATAAACCAGTAACTGATTGTAACCTATTTGTGCTTCAGAAATACCTCTCAGATGTTACATTGATGGTATTCTTAATGTATGACCACTTGGTCCTTGAGACAATAGTCTACTTACTATTTATTTTATTCTGTAATTTGTCTCATAGCACCTAAAACAGAAGGTCACAAACAAACAAAATCTAACAAACCATGTAGGTTTGCTCTATCTATAGATACTCTAAAATTTAAAGAACATCGTTTGTTGTGAGCATGAAAGTCATTTTTAAATATATATAGGCAACTAACATCAGTCTGTATTTTTTAAATATTCATATTAAATTTGTCATCTGCAACCCCTGTATCTACACGGGGGAATAGTCAGTGTGGTTATTGTTCAGATCACAGCCACTGTGTGACTTCATCTGGAAACTACAAATTATTTTTTGGAGAAGGAACCAAACTAACTGTACAGAGCAGTGAGTATTAAGATCATTATTTTTAAATGGTTCTGATCTGTACATCCTTAACTAAATCTGCTGTTTTCATCACGTAACTTAATATAACTTACTGCCTGAAAATGTAAATGACAGTAATTATGGTGTCCTAATGTGGTGATGATTTTATATTTCAGCACCAAGTTACTAAGAGTTATTTAACTATTTTTACTGGTACTAAACATTACCTTCACCCACCATACACTGAACTTTCAGGAATTAGGATTGACTTAAAAGACAGTCAAGTGTTCAGGTATCTTGAATAAAATGCTGACTCAGCAACAGTTGGGGAAGCTTTTATTTTATTTTATTTTAAAATGTTTTTTAATCAGTTTAAGAGGTTAACAAAAAGAAAAATCACCCACATTTAAAGTTTTTACCTCATAGCAATGATACATTTTAACTCACATATTTCTATTTCAAGGATCTTTTAGGTGATAATCTAACATTTGAGACATTAAAGCATAATGTTTCATCTTTATCAGAAAATCTACAGCCCAGAATAAGCTAACAGCAAATTTAATCTAAATAAAATACAGCTGTTTGCAGATGATGTGATTATATTTATCAGTGTGAGGTATGTAGTTATTGTTGAGAACAGAAACACTGTGTGACTGGCACAGGAGGCAGAAAAATATTTTTTGGTGAAGGAGTACAGTTGACTGTTGAATCCAGTGAGTATCATTTAAATTTTTAAAGTATTAATGCTGTATTTAGATATCAGTCAGTCTAAAGAGTTACATCTTCACCCCCCAAATACAGAGTACATTTGCAATATTTAATTAACATGTCTATATGTAGTAAAATGCCCAAATTTTAAACCCCCAAACATTACGTCTCTTTGATGATAAACCAGTAACTGATTGTAACCTATTTCTGCTTCAGAAATACCTCTCAGATGTTACATTGATGGTATTCTTAATGCATGACCACTTGGTCCTTGAGATAATAGTCTACTTACTATTTATTCTATTCTGTAATTGGTCTCATAGCACCTAAAACAGAAGTTCACGAACAAACAAAATCTAACAAACCATGCAGTGTTCAAGTAAAATAAAATGGGAGAGATGCTCTGTTTAATCCTTTTCCATCTAAAATTTCAAAAACATCTTTTGTTGTGAGCCTGAAAGTCATATTTGTCTGTATTTTTTTTTAAATATTCACTTATAATTTGTCAGCCGCTGCCCTGTATCTGCACGGGGGAATAGTTAATGTAGTTATTGTTCAGATCAGACTGACTGTGTGACTTCATCTGGGAACTGGAAGATTATATTTGGAAAAGGAATCAAACTGACTGTAGAGAGCAGTGAGTATCCAAAATACAAATATTTACAGAATATTTACTTTTTTGTATACACATTGATGGTACTGATAAATGTTGTGGTTCTTATTCTTAAATTTAATTACTTTTAAGCCAAATAACAGAAACCTATGTTCTATAGAAATATATCATTTGCCTATCATCATTTGAAATGTGATTAGAGTAGCTTCAAGAAGAAATAGTTCATGTCTGATCTCCGAGTTTATGCAGGTGGGTTTCTTGTTGTGTGACTAGTTTTGGAAACTCAAAATTCATCTTTGGTTCTGGGACAAAACTCAGAGTGGAATCAAGTAAGTTTTTGTATTCATTTGCAAGAAGTGATGGTTGACCTGATGCAAATATCTAAACTCAACATTTTCACCTGGTTTTTACTCCACCAAGTTCATGTGTCAGACTCCAGTACTTGTTTAATTTCTTAAAAGCTGCATTATTCTTTACACGTTTCTTTATGAATATGAAAGAGGTTTTACATAAGTCTTTCATGAAGGATGGAATTAAATCAGCCAGTGTCACTACTGTTGGATGGCATGTTGAGGTGATGGTATTTAGTTTTCAGAGAAACTGATGCAGTTACACAGAAAAGGAAAATCGGTTAATTATTGTCCTGTGTGTTCAGTGAAATGTCTCAGGTTTATGATGTTTTTCCTGCACCCACTCAGTATTGCAGAGGTCGATTTTCATAAATGGTCCTCAAGGAAACAGTTTTATAACTTTTATATAAAAGATAAGATGTGGTGACAGAGCACCTGCTTGCTAACTATGTTTATGTTGTGGTGTATGTTGGAGTGTGACTGACTCTTTGGCTAAACTTGTCTTTGGTTCAGGAACAAAACTGACTGTCAGCTCGAGTAAGTTAACGTATCTGCATTTGTCATCTGCAAATCTAATTCTGAATCTATCACTTTTACATTTTAGTGCTTTTTTTTGCTGAAAATGTTAATTAGAACCGTGTCAGACTCAAACCAGACAAACCATGCAACAAACCAGACAAACCATGCAAAATAACAACAGAAAAAGTAAACTACGATCAAAGGGTTTATTTTTGGAACATTTAAGAGATCTATATGAAAATCATTCAGATGTTTTTATAAGAGTTGTGCCCCCCAAAATGTAAACATTTAATAATGGTGATCCAAAAACCCATGGTTTCCCTGTGCTATGAAACCTAATAAACTGCGCTTAAAAAAACAACAACAACAAATTTTAACCCTTTTACCTGTAATGTGAGTTTAATGATTATTTATAAATTTACTGTAGATTAGCTGCACTAGTTGTTGTTAATTAAGCAGATTTAAGTAGCGACAGTCTCTGTAGTTATTGTTAAGCTTAGATCCATTGTGTGACTTCAGGATCAGGAAACCTTAAAATGCTGTTTGGAGAAGGAACCAAATTAACTGTCGAGACCAGTAAGTTTTAAAAGTTAATGTATTCATGACATAAAATTAATTCAAGCATGTTAGTTGTTCGTGCTAAGATAGGATTTAGCGTAAACACAACATAAAGTCATGCGAATTTAAGTGTTAAATAAAAAAGGGCAATATATGATTTACTTCTCTTAATTTTAATCATTAATATACTCAATTAGTTGTTACTAACTGGTATAATTGTAATTAGTGGTGATTGAAGCAGAAGGCGTCCATGTAGTTATTGTGCATATCAGATTCACAGTGTGACTACTGGAGGAGGAAACTTGAAACTAATCTTTGGAAAAGGAATCAAACTAATCATAGAAAACAGTGAGTAACTAGAATTCAATATGTAAGATAAAATTAATTAGCATGTGTTTGTTGGCTGTTTCTGCTATTTGGTGCCAACACATATTAAAATAAAGCCTGTTATAGCTGGAAATATCAGGACACCAAAATTAATGATACACTTTGATGACAATACTACTAGTTGAAAAAGGTGTCACAGTCGCTGTTGTGTGTGGAATTCAGAATGAAAATATACACACGTTAATTATTTTCAAGGTGATCAGATGATGGCTGTATTGTTTATGAATTTTTGCATCGTTCGTCATCTTTAGAAAACATTGCGATGATCAGCTTAATTTTCACTCTTTTCTTAATGCTGTCAAAAGGCATTTTTTTAGATTAGCCTTTTTCCCCACTGGCACATAAATCCACATGAGACAGCCAATTATGTCTAAAATACAAATGTGATAGAAGTGTTTGTAGATGATCGGTCATTGTTCAGTTACACATCAGTTATTGCTCTGAGCAGAAACACTGTGTCTGGTACTGGGATAGATTCCTGGAAATTACTTTTTTGGGACGGAATCAAATTAACTGTTGAGGCCAGTGAGTATTGTAATCATTTTATATTTATTTATTTATTATTGGATATTAGCTCCAGTTTTTGTTGCAAATATATGATGAAAATCAGATTGATGGAAGAAAAAAAAACCTATAAACTGAGTGTGCATCTTATTCCATATTTATTAATATTCTTTCTTAATTATGATGGAAGGTAAAGATAATACTTTTAAAGACCAATTCTTCTGAAAGACTGCAAAATATGAATGGACTTTAGCAGCTAGACAAACACAGAATCACCAAACAAGCTTTTACTTGTTGCTTTTGAGTTAGAATAAGAGTATGACATTTCTCAGACTTACTTACTCAAACGTACATATATTAACTTTGCTGAAAATATGGAAAGTAATAAAAGTCTTCAGTCAAACTAAAAAGTCATCAGGACAAATACTTGCAATATGTTTACACGGGTCAATAAAAATATTCTTATTAAATATGAACATACTTAATGCAACAATCTTATGTTGACCTTGTGTAACATCTTCTGCACGACATTCAGAGGGAGTATGTGATTGACAATTGAAAATAGATGATGTGTTAATCGTTTATGAAAATAGAGAGCAGATGCTGAACCTCAAATGGACTTCTTTAAAGTTTAGACGTGAAATTTTAACACATCACAGCACAAGATTTTTCTTATACACACTTTTGTGTCATCACTGGTGGTCTAATTCAGCAGCTTTATTTTTAAGTGTTTTATAACCATTTAAATTCTTCAGGGCTCCCTGAAGTTACTGAGTTCATATACACAACCTTCTGAATACATTTAGTCCTCTTCTTCACTGGTCTATCTCTGCATTTATGCGGTTGGATTTGTCACAGTGTGACTGGCTTTGCAGTTGATAAACTCATCTTTGCCTTCGGCACTAAACTGGCAGTCGATTCCAGTAAGTACAAGTACATATCATCTCCTTTTCCAGTTTGACATTTTCATTACACAAATGTCCACTGGAAGCTAAAGTACAAATATATTTTAAATAAAAATGATTTGCAAAAGGCAGTAGCCAACATAAACCACATTACTGATAGCAGCAAAAACCTTAAGTCTACAGTTTTGGTGATTTTCATACTTTCACATTGATGGTTAATGGTCTATGATTCAAGAGTTTTGTAACCCCTTAAATAATCTGTGAAAGCCCTTGCAAAAACAAAAATGACATTTTCAGATGCAAGGCCCTCTGCTGACAAGAGTGATGCAACATGGCGATATAAATAATTGTATTCAAAAAGCATATCTCCATGTATATTTTGCTTTTAGCTTAAAAAAACAACTAAAAAAACAGCATAGCTTCATATGAAACCGCCCATGCAGTAATTGTGCAGATCGGAGTCACTGTGTGACTGCTGGAGGAGGAAACTTTAAACTTCTTCTTGGAGAAGGAACCAAACTAACTGTAGAAACCAGTGAGTATTAAAATTCATATATTGAAAAGGATAAAATTAATTAAACTGTGTTTGTTCAATGCTGATGCAAAGGTACTTTTGGCACTGACACAAGTCAAAGTAAAACAATCTGTGGCTATATACATCGAAACAGCTAAATGTCAAACCAATTTTGTATTATTGATATAGCCCGAAATCACAAATTCTCCTTAATGGGCTTTAAATTCAATTAACATTTTGACAAAGTTGGTACTGTTTAATTAAGTAGACAGTGCAGTCCTTGATTTGCACATTTTATTAGTTGTATTATTAGATGTAATAAACCCTTTAAAATGATCTAAGTTCTCCCCAGAATTCATAGAAATAAACCTCCCTAGTACATCACAGTCCATGTCTGGGTTTATGTGGTTGGATTTCCCAGAGTGTGACGTACTCTGGAGTATCTAAACTCATCTTTGGATCTGGTGCTAAACTGACAGTTGTCTCCAGTGAGTAAAAATGAAAATATTATTTATTTTTTGATGATTTAATTAATGACCTCAAATCTTGAGTTGCAGTGACATCCAGCTTAAACCAGCAGGCTTCACTTAATTCCCCAACATTTGTCATAAATGCTATATGTGTTTTTTTTATCTGACAGGAGCAATATAATACGATGATTAAAATAAAAAAACAGAGCATTAAATCCCTTTCAATCGTTTCATTCTAAGATGCATAACTGTTAAAATAAGGACTTGGTCGAATGTTATTCAGTGTAAATAATTAATATTATGTGATAATTTCCAACTAGAAAGCATCCTAACTTTTACCATTTCTAGTTAGTTGTAATTATTTTAACTTGATGATGAAATAGTCATGTAGTTATTGTTCGACTCAAAACCACTGTGTGACTACTGGAGGAAACAGGAGGCAAATTTTTGGAAAAGGGATCAAATTAACAGTAGAAAGCAGTGAGTATTACGAATTCCAATATTCATGGGTGACTAACCTCTGTTAGTTTGTTTATACCATTTTACATTTACGATTACTGAAAAAAAGCTCCATTCATAATCGACCTGATGATGAAAAAAAAAAAAAAAATCTCATAGGAGTTAGTTTGCTGCAGGCTTTAGAAATTCAACATAACTAAAAATTATTCTGAATATTTTTAATCGTAATTAATGTTTAATAGAATCGTGTATTCAAACAGTTATCAATAGTCTGTCAGTAAAAATTAAACTGTTTGCAGACGATGTGATGTCGTTTATTACTCAGGTTCTTTATGCTGCAGTTTTTTGTTGAGAGAACAAACACTGTGTGACTGGAACGGGAAACTGGAAAATAATTTTTGGGGAGGGCGTCAAACTGGTCGTGGAGAACAGTAAGTTAAGTTTATTACGGTTATGAATTCTCTCCAGTTTATCATGTTGGATCTACAGTAAACATATTAATCAACAAAAACCCATGACAGGACAAATATCTGGTATGGTTGCCAAGCAGTTCATTTTTTTATAGACGTTCTTTGGATGTATAAATGTGGGTTGTTGGCTACCTCAAATTATGTGTCTGTTCCTGGATTACCCTGTAAGTTATTCATATTCCTTCAGTCAGGGTCCTCAGATCAAAAGAATCAAAAGGATTTTTCATAAAAATTGATCCAAGTTGTGAGGATTGTTTTAACAGGATAAAGTCGTGTTGTCGGTATGCCAGGTGCCGTGACTATTTCTGTCTCCGATGTCTGTCTGTCGGAGTGAGATCAAATGAATGATTCATAATTGATATATTATCTGAAGCCTCATTTTTAAATAAGTAATATTTAAACTGGTTTAAATAAACAAATTGATTGTATTTCCTGATCTTTGATG
The DNA here is from genome assembly GCF_006386435.1 of Epinephelus moara. Taxonomy (NCBI): domain Eukaryota; kingdom Metazoa; phylum Chordata; class Actinopteri; order Perciformes; family Serranidae; genus Epinephelus; species Epinephelus moara. The sequence goes on along the minus strand of NC_065526.1, from coordinate 1,044,486 downwards.
AGCAATAGTTTTAACTAATGTTGCACAGCATTTAAAGTGAGCAAGCTAAACATGTTTTTTAATTAACTGTTGGTGTTTTGTTATTTGTAATAAGAAAAGTTAGCTTCTTTCAAAATATCCTTTCATGACTTCTCCCGGACCCACTATGAGCAACAGACTGTATAAATTAGATACAGCAAAATAGTAGTTTTAAAATAGTGTATTTATGCTCCTGAGCTGATGGTTTGTTTGCTGTTTTGCCTCAGAAACTTGTCATACCTTCAAGTTGATTGTTAAGTTTATGTCAGTGGATTTCTTGCTGTGTGAATGGTAATGGGAACAAGATCGTCTTTGGTTCTGGCATAAAACTAAAAGTTGGATCAAGTAAGTTACATTATTCTTTTCTAAGGATCAAGAATGACGTCCAATCTATTTATAACTTTAATTTGGCATTTTCATCTGGTTTTACACCAGCAATGCTTAAAAGAATCTCTAGTTCAGACAGAAAAATGTTTTTTATACTTCCTTTGACCCCTGGATCAGATCATTTTTTTGCCTTTCAGTCTTTTTTTCTATACACATTAATGGGACTCAGAAATGTAGTTGTTCTCGTCCTTGAATTTAATAACTTTAAAACCAGGTAACAGTAATGTATGTTCTATGAACATATCATTTTCCTATCATCCTTTAAAATGCGATTAGAGTAGCTTCAAGAGGAAATAGTGCATGTCACTGTTCTCCGAGTTTATGCAGTTGGGTTTCTTGTTGTGTGACTAGTTTTGGAAACTCAAAACTCATCTTTGGTTCTGGGACAAAACTCAGAGTGGAATCAAGTAAGTTTTTGTATTAATTTGCAAGAAATGATGGTTGACCTGATGCAAATCTCTAAACTCAACATTTTAACCAGGTTTTACACCATCAGAAGCTCATGTGTCAGACTCTGGTAATTATTTCCCTTTCTGAAAAGCTACATTACTCTTAACGTGTTTCTTCAATAATTAGATTTGTGATTTTATGCATAGATCCAATTTCTTTTTAGCCAAATAGCATTTATCTATATGTATTTAGTATATAAAGGAAGTAAAAAAATTAAGGTGCCCATGAGGAAAAAGTCCATGTCACTGATCTCAGGGTTTATGAAGTTACGTTTGTTACTGTGTGACTGGCCTGTCAAATACAAAGCTTTTCTTTGGTTCGGGCACCAAACTCATAGTTGAATCAGGTAAGATATTTTCTTTCTTCTTGTAAGCATGATGTTTAATGTAACTGAACACAGCCTTTTTCAACTGGTTTCTGATGTGTCAACCAGCCGTGTCTGCACAATTAAAAGTAGATGGACCTTAACTTCACATAAAAACATTTTGTTATATTTAATTTCTGAAATGTAATTTTTTATGCACAGTATGAATCATTATTTACTTATCAGTTGTTTTGATAAAAGTAGCGTCATGAGATAAAAGACACCGACCTCCGGGTTTAAGTAGTTGGGTTTAATATTGTGTGACTGGCTATTCAAATAACAAGCTTATCTTTGGTTCTGGCACAAAACTGATGATTGAATCAAGTAAGTTATTTAATTTGATTTCTTCATTTGTAAGAGATGATGTTAAATCTGATGCTACACTCTATATTTAGCATGTTTCACGTAGTTCTGGACGGCTGAAATGTCCACCAGCAGCTCAAACATACAAATTAAAAACAATGGAATAACCTTTAGGAGACAAAAGTGAAGCTCTTTAAACTCAAATTCACTTTTGGTATATTTATAAAGCCCAATATCACAAATCACAATTTGCCACAGAGTCTTTACAGCGTACAACATCCCTCTGTCCTTTGGACCCTCACAGCTGATCAGGAAAAACTCCCCAAAAAAAAACATTTAACAGGGAAAAACTTCTGCTATAATTCCTGAAATATTAAAAACTATAATAATATACTATACTACTACTACTACTACTACTATATAGAGTGCATTCATGAGGAAATAGTCCACGTGGTTTTTGTCAAGAGTAGAGCTAGTGTGTGACTGCTTCATCAGGAACTGGGAGGCTGGTTTTTGGAAAAGGGACCAAATTAACAGTAGAAATTGGTGAGTATCAATCATTTCAAAATTCAGGGGGAATCTTTACCAACTCAAAACAAGGCTGATAGTTTGTTCTGAGAAAATGATTGCATTCATTAAAAAGTTACCATTGTAAGTTAATGTTTCTAAGTAATTTTTCAAAGGTTAGATTTTAAAAACTTAAAAACACGAATACGATTGGAGATCGGCTGAAATGTTATTTAATCAGTGGAGCTACCGAGAATTACAGTTAAACCCAGTCTTCACCTACAGTTGTTTGCAGATGATGTGATTTATTACGTTACTGTTTTTAAACTTTAGATTTGCAGGAAGAAAAAAAAACATAACACAGCCTGTTTTCTGACAGATACTGTGATTTTTTTTGGGAAACCTAGTTGATGCTTGAGGGTCAGAGACTATTACTGTGGACGCTAAATCTTTACGGTCGTTGGTGGTTTTAAAGCTACACAAGGAAACAGTTTGTAGTTATTGTTTGGATCAGATCCACTGTGTGACTGCTTCAGGATCGAACTGGAGACTTATATTTGGAGAAGGAACCAAACTGAATGTAGACAGCAGTGAGTAAGATTCAAATATTTAACACATAAATAACAGTTTGTTGTGAAAAGCTAACACATAATGTTTCCTTTACTTAAAAAATATTCATAGTTAAAGACATTGTTAGCATATAAAACGTGTAATTTTATTCTTGATTTATACACCAATCCACGAATTAACAGCCATCTTTAAGTTGAAAAACATTTTTAAACAATATTTTCATCACTAAAATGAATACTACTGCTTTAATTACTGCCACAAAGTCAGTGATATAACTAAAACATTTTCAGTACGACATTTAATGCTGTTTTTCATTAGTAAAAACATTAACCCTACAGCTAAGAGCAGAATAAAGTAAATTATTAAACTGTTTGCAGACGATGTGATTAAATTCGTGACAAACTTAGTTGTCGCAATTATTGTTAAAGGCAGAACCACTGTGGGACATCAAACAATTAATTTTTGGTGAAGGAATCAGGCTGACTGTTGAGGCCAGTAAGTACTTCTAGTTTATTAGTATGTTATGATATATTTAAAGAATTTCATGTTCATCAAGTTAAGTTTTGTACACTGTTTAGAAAAGATGGGGGAACCATAACAGCTAACAGAATAATTATTCATCTTATTGACCTATCACCACTCCCAAAATCACATCAATCACTTTGAATAATATAGTCACAAGTTTTTATTTAAACATACAGGGGCACTGACCCCTTCTGTTGATATGTAAAAAGATCACAGAAAATTAAACATAAAGATTCACTCACACATACAGATACTCATGAAAATGGTACAGAGAGTAAAACTCAGCTTTGCTGTGTGTAATATGCAACTTTAATGCCTGCATGTTACCCAAATACAAAAACAATCTGTTTTACACCATCACTCTCAAACTGTAATTTATTCTTGCTCCTGTAAAACAAAGTTAAATCCCATTAAAATTGAACACTTAATCATTTTCTGATCACTGAGGTCTGAAGAAAAGCCTGAGAAACTCTGACATACACGCATCAATATCTTAAACATTTTCATCTTAAACATAACTTAGTAAAGTGGTTAGTCCATCATGTTCAGAAAAGTCAAATAATCATAATCATCATATTCCTCTTCTCAACTGCAAATGTATTTTTAAAAAAGAAAAAAAAATACTGTTATGTTTATATTCTTAACTGCACATGTAAATTATTGTTCTGGTTTTAAAATCCCCAAATTCACTGGCCCTTTATGTATTTGACTTTTGAGCTGTGTGACTGACTCTGGTTTTAACAAACTCATCTTTGGTGGTGGAACAAAACTGGTAGTTTCCTCAAGTAAGTCAATTTTAATACTTAATCAAAGGCATTACTTAGTATTTGTAATAACCTTTTTTTAGAAGAGTATTTAGAGTATGGAGACTTGAATTTTGTATGGAGACTTGAATTTTGTAAGCATGCATTGAGATGCTTAAGTATATAATGTCCTGCCTCAGATTCGTATGTTCTCTATCTTTTTGTTTTTGCTTTAGTAAACAGTTAATTCTCACATTAATAACTAATCTAATAATTCTGATTTGTTTTTAAATCTTACTCTGCTGTTTTATGCATTTCACAATACTTGTAATGTTTTACAGGGTAGCACCTGTCTACCCTTTAATATATGTGTTATTTTTAATTGCAATAATAATAATGCAGTAACTGTGTTTCTACACAGACAGTTGAACCACCAACCTCAGACTGGCTGTTAATATGATTGAATAATAGCAGTTTGTTAACTCTATTTCTGGTCCATGTGCGGATGTTTTTGTTGAGTCTGTTTCCAGTGTGTGAATGCTGGAGTGAAGCTCCTCTTCAGCACTGGAACAACTCTACGTGTCGAAACAAGTAAGAAAAAACAAATGTTTAAAACTGTAATTATTACAAAAATGGCACGTTCACACAAATCAAACTTTGTTCAAATTAGACAGTAGACTGTTAACAGATTAAACTGAAAAGGAATAGCTTGATTGTCACTTTTGTTAATAAAATCCAGAATAAATTAGATCCTGTACAGTTCATAATAATGACAGTTATCATGTTTAATACATACTGTAGTTGTTAAGTTAGTTCAGCTTAGTTAATTGGTTAAAATGCTCACAAACTTTCTGTAGAAGCAACACTGCTGTGAGCTTTTCTGTCTTAATTTTAGTCTTTGTAGAAATGAACCTTTCAACAGTTTCAGATTTTATTTTCTACATTTTTAAAACTAATTTAAGTCCTGTGGTTGTTGTCAGTACTGAGCTGAGGTCAGTGTTTCTGTAGCTGTTGCTGTCACAGTGTGACTGGCTCTGGAGTTTATAAGATCTTCTTTGGTTCTGGAACAAAACTGACAGTTGAATCCAGTAAGTTCCTTTTATTCATATTATCACCTGAACATTGAAGGTCGATTTACTCTCTAATTCTGAAGTCACTTTAACTTGATTTTAACCTTCTTTTCAAAGTTTGAACTATGGGAAGATTTCTGACTCCTCTCTGTACACTACGAACAAAAGCATGTTAATTCATCTCTTAAATATCAAGATCATCATCCGTTATATTTCGTTTTGTTAAAGGAAATTATCAGTGGTTTTATTAATGGATTATTGTGAGAGGACCGGTCATGCAAATTACACTGATTACCTTCAACTGGACTCAACACAAATAACTTTTTTGCTTTAATGACAAAGATATAGAGTCTCAGAATAAACCAATGTAAACACATCCTACACTTTGTAAAGCATTTGAGGATAGAAAGCAACACAAAGTCCACTGTTTTATTTATAACGTTAATATTATTAAAGATGCTTTAATGGCATTTAATATGCCAATATCCATCCACCATCATTAATAATGGCAGAAGAAATGAGAAGTCTGTGTGAATTTAAGGTCAGTTTAAGAAATAAGTTCTTTGTAGATGTTTAAAGAAGAAAAAAGAAAGAAAACTTAAATATATAATATTTTGCAGTATTATATATCATAGACTTTATAACAGGTTTAAAGTGCGTAATTCCTCTAAAACACATTTGTCACATTCCCTAATTAACCCCAGAGGATGGGGAGAGTGACAACAAAACTGGCATAAAAAATTAAGGGAACTGAAGTATAAGGGAAAAAAGGAATTTATTAACAGTAAAGAAATAAAACGTTTACTGGCAAATTGTTACTGCTTTAAATTCAAAGTCAAGTTTTGATGAGTTGTAGGCTTTAAAACCAGCCAGCAGTTAGTTTTTGTTCATCCAGTTGTGGCTGTGTGAATCTCGGGGGAGGAAAATTTGTCTTTGGCAGCGGAACGACTCTGTTTGTTCAAATCAGTAAGAAAATTACTTTCTTTAATATTGTCTGAAGAATTATTGTGATAGTTTTTTGTCACTTCTCTTTTCAAATGGTTTGTCTAAAGTTTGATCATTTTCCACCTGCGAAAAAAAAAAAATCTAACATCTTAAGATGGAAAATGACTCTACAGAAAAAGATCTGAAGCTTTACAAACAAAACACAAAACTCAAGCTGGAGTTTTTGGCTTGCAGCCGAGCACTGTGAGACTGATGCTGGACTCAGAAAACTCCACTTTGGAAAAGGAACCAAATTAATTATTGAAACCAGTGAGTTAAATTTTGTTTATTTATCTTTGCTTGTAACAAATTCGTTTCTCTGGAACTGTTTTCCCTTCATCTTGATTTTATACCACAGACACAATTAACAAAATCACTTTAATCTTGTGTATGGTTTTATCACTGGTTGTTGTCTAGCAAAGCTCAAATTGTCAAACTTATCTGGTTATCTGACATGCACTCCATGATGTTAAACAGTTTAAATTTACAGTTTATAGGCTCCATTTTCTTGCTGTCTTTCCTTCTTTTCTTATCACCTATTTTGATTTCTTATTTTGTATGATTATAATTTTCACTACATTAGATTGACCCAGGACAGACTGCTTTTAAAAATATTGTGAGCACAAATTATAATATCTGATTAAACAGTACTGTTAGTTTGGGCTCATTGCGAAAGGTCACACGTAAAAATGTATAAAATGATAACCTTTAACTAAACCCACCTGACCGAAAACTTAAAAGCTATCCAGACAGAACAGATTTAATGTTTTTTAAAATGTGTTTATTAGCAATGAATCTGGAGTAAACAAACAACAAACCTGCAGTAAATACAAACATATACATATCACACCTTTAAACTGACCATTGAATTATTTTATATCTTTTAAGAAATAAAGGTAATGTGGTTCTCATTAGATTTCTATCTTATTGTGTGGAAGATAAAATACAAACATCTACAAGTACTCCAAAGTTTTCATCAGAAGCTACTTGAAGAAAACACAAAACTAAAAGAAAACATAAAAAACATGTAGTTATAAAGTATTTGAAGGTATTAGAGTTTGTGAAGGAGGTTCAGAGTTATTGATCAGCCTTCCTGAACTGTGTGACTACAAGCAATTACGGGAAACTCCAGTTTGGACCTGGAATTAAACTCATCATCAACAACAGTGAGTAAAAACTATTTATTGCAGCTAAATAATGAAGACAAGCACACCTACAGTTGATGGGAAAATGTAAACATTCAGCCTTTAATGTACCATTATATTCTTTTAAATTTTCTGAGAAGAAGATTTGTTGCTGGAGGAATATTGCTTTATTCTCTTGAAGGAAAATACAACACAAATATCACAAATTACATCGGAGATTCCAAAGTGTTCATCAACACTTACGTGAACATTAACAAAATGTGAAGGGTCAATTAAATATCTTTGCAACATCGACGCATTCTACAAAACCTTTCTGCAAATTCTAAAATATGTACAAATTCTACAGTTTTTAGAATTTTAATCTTTTAGCTTTAAACATACCTTAAAAAAAATCTTCAATTCAAAAGAGACCTTATTCACCACTGAAATAGTTCCAAGAAAATATGAAGATGAGAAAAATCTACATTAAAAAAAAACATTTAGCTGGTGTAAATGCACTGATTCATTATTATTTGTCTTAAATATCAATTTTTTTTGCCATTAAAAGAATAATAATAAATAAGTCTCAGTTCAGCCGCTCAGTGAGTTTATGTGATGAAGTATCGCAGTGTGTGAATGGCGGGACTGGAAGGCTGATGTTTGGACGAGGAACTGAGCTGAAAATACAAAACAGTAAGAAACTCGTTCAACAACCATAAAACAGCTGAAACAATCATTGACGAGTCACTAAACAATTTACTAAATTAGATATTAAACTTATAAGTTATAAATATATATATATATATATATAATATATATAAATATCAGAAAGAAGGTAATGTGGTTCATGTTAACTTGCCATCTTGTTGTCAGAAAATAGAAATATCTAAATACAGCTACTCCAAAGTTTTTTTTTTATCAGAGCTACTAAAGCAAAACCACAAATGTTTGAAAGAAAATATAAAAGTCATGTAGTTGTAAAGTGTTAGACGGTATTAGAGTTTAGAGGAGGCTCACAGTTATCGATCAGCCTTACTGAACTGTGTGACTGGGAGCAGTTACGGGAAACTCCAGTTTGGATTTGGAATTAAACTCTTCGTCCACGACTGTGAGTAAAAACTGAATATTGCAACTAAATAATGAAGAAAAGCAAACCTGCAGTTAAAAAGTATGTACACATTTCAGATTTTCATCTACCATTTTATTCTTTTAAATTTTATTGTTGGAGGAACATTTTACATTTTACCAAACTTTGAACTTATTTTGTTGTATGAAATTACGATACAAATATAATTTACATGACTCTAGTGTCTTTATCAGCACTTATGTGAACATCAACAAATATACAGGATCAATTACAAATTTGCAACCTGGATGGATCACACAAAACCTGTTTTGAACAGGACATTGTTACCTTTTACTTTTAAACATAACCTAACAAAGTTACAATTCAAAACAGAACTCATTCAACACTTAAATAGTTCAAACAAAATATAAAAACATGAGTAAATTTTAAAATGTTAAAATCATTAAGCTGGTGTAAATGCCTTGATGCATTATTAGTTTTCTAATAATTTTTTTTTAAATTTTCATTAAAATTTTCAAATCAAATCTCGGTTCAGCCGCTCAGTGAGTTTATGTGATGAAATATCTCACTGTGTGATTGACGGGACTGGAAGGCTGATGTTTGGACGAGGAACTGAGCTCAAAATACAAAACAGTAAGAAACTATAGTTTTCACTGTTATGTAAGTCAATAATCAGCTGCATTAGATAAAATATATTAATTTACTTTACTGATAAGAAATTAATTGATGACAATTTTGATTAACAATTATTAATCTCATACAAATAACCATTATTGGCTCATATCAGTTTTGTCAGCTGAATGCCCTTCTGGAGTGATGGTCATCCCAAATAGGAAATGTTAAGTTACTCCTTCATGCTCTGCTGACTTTCTGTTATCTGTTACAATAACTGTCACGACACAGGTAAAATATTAAAAACCTTAATTGATGTAGAAAAATGAACAGCATTCTAAATAAAGTATAAAATGATTGCAGCCCTTGTATTTAAACATTATAATAAGACGCACAATCCTTTTACATGAACACGTTTCTCGTGTTTCTGGCCTCATGATAGTTGATCAGCAAATGAAGTCAACTCTTCAGGGTTTTATAAGATAGTCCACACCAGGTAAAACCAAAAACATATAATGAGAAATCATAAATGAAAGCTTGTAGCTGTGAAGTCTTTTGAGTAAGACTATCTTAGTTATTGATCAGCCTTCCTGAACTGTGTGACTGGAGCTGGTTTTCAAAAACTCCAGTTTGGATCTGGAATTAAATTCATCGTTCATGACAGTGAGTAAAAACTGCAGTTTATATAAACATAACCATATTTCTCCTTTTAAGTGACTATTAGATTATTTTAGATTTACTGACAACAACATGCACACACAGCATTTACTTCTGTGATTACAGGAGTTTTATTTTGTGGGAAAATTGTATTGGAAGTATAATGCTTTATTTTCGGAGCTCTAAAGTGTTTATCAGTGCTAATGTGAGGTGAAAAAACTTTAAAATTCTTAGAGTTTGTAAAGAAGAGTTATCGAACAGCCTTACGAAACTGTGTGACTACAGCTGGTTACCAAAAACTCCAGTTTGGATCTGGAGTCAAACTTGTCATCCAGAACAGTGAGTAAAAATAGTCTTATAAAACTTGTATCTTGAAGAAGAACTAAAGGTAATGTGATTCTCATTAACTTGCTATCTTATTGTCGGAAAATCTAAATACAGCTACTCTTAAGTTTTTATCAGATGCTACTTAAACAAAACTACAAAAGTACAAAAAGAATATATATATATATACTGTATAAAACTAAATGAAACATGTAGTTGTGAAGTATTTGAAGGCATTAGAGTTTGTGAAGGAGGTTCAGAGTTATTGATCAGCCTTACTGAACTGTGTGACTACAAGCAATTACCAAAAACTCCAGTTTGGACCTGGAATGAAACTCATCGTTCATGACAGTGAGTAAGAACATATAAAAATGTGTAACTTATTAAAACTTATGTCTTATCAGAAAAAAAGGTAATGGCGGTTATTGTATACTTGTTACCTTATTGTCGAGATATAAACATGTATATACAACTACTTCAAAGGTTTTATCAGGTACTACTTTAGCATAATTACAACTGTACAAAACAAAAATATAAAAATCATGTAGTCATAAAGTATTTGAATTCATTACAGTTTGTGAAGGAGGGTTTGAGTTATCGTTCAGCCTGACTTAACTGTGTGACTACAAGCGGTTACCAAAAACTCCAGTTTGGATTTGGAATTAAACTCATCGTCTATGACAGTGAGTAAAAAACTGTTTATAAAAACTGACTTATGAAGATAAACAAACCTGCCATGAATTTAAAGAAATGAGTTGTTGGTCATAAATCTGCTCTTAGAAACAGAATAGATTTACCTCTTGATTATGATTTCAAGAAAAGATTTTTTTTTAAACTCAGCAAAGAGAACAAACACAGATGCAACAGTCTAATGCTAACAAAACTAAAATCATGTACAACAAAATGTGCAATATGATCAGGTGATACTGTTCAGTATGATGGAAACAAAAACCAACAATAACAGTACTCAATGTGAAAATAATGGCACTGAAGAAATCTATGCATCACTATGACACAAATATCCATGAATAATACTTGAACATAGAGATTTATACATATATATGTATCCTTATTTCATTTCCTAAATGGTAACAGTTATATATTTTTTAGTTTCTAATTTGGGGAGTATACAATGATATCGTCAGCAAACAGTGTTAACGTCAGTTGCACTGTTAATTCCACATTTGTATTGACTTCAGTGAGTTATTCTATCAAATTGTGATGATTAGTGTAGGGAAAAAAAACTTATATAATAAACATATAAACACTGATGTTTGTTTTTAGATTCAGTTTATCGACACTAATATTCCAGTGTTATATATTTAAATTGCAACTGTCCAATTTATGACTCCAGTTCCCACTTTAATGCAGTAATCATTAGCATTCATTTTATAAGTAAAATCAATGCAGAACATTTCCCATGAAGATAAAACTGTATTTACATTTGTATGGGAGTAATGTATGTATAAGTTGACAAATGCGTCATCATTTTACTTATTACACTTTAAATATGTGACTAATTATGAAATTAAAACAAAACAAACAATCCTGAAAACGTTGTTAACAGTAGAGTTATAGTTTGGGGATCTTTATGAGATTATTATATTTCTATGGATTTAAAATGTGAAGAGTTTAGAGGCTCTGGGTTTTTGAGCTAACAACATGTACAGTGTGAATGACGGTGCTCGCAAGCTCATCTTTGGGAAAGGAACTCCACTCTTCGTACAATCCAGTAAGAATGAAACAAAAACATTTTTTTTTTTTGCATGAGAATGACAGTTTTTTAAATAATAATTTTCTAAAGCAAGCTATGGCATGCTTAAAAGAACATTTAATAAATCAAACTGTGCAGGACAAAATGAAACAGGAACATGCAATAAAGTCAAATAACCATTAAATTTATTTTGTACAACTTTGAAACAGAAATAATGTGACAGCATGTTTATTAAAATGTTTTTAGCTGATTTAATTTGCTTCGTTACAGTTTGCCTGAAAGTTGTGAATTTGTGAAATTATTAGAATCCCAAATCTTCAAATAAAGTAAAACCAGGATTACAACTTAAAGTGTTTATAGATATTTCATCATTTAACTGATACAAAAATCATTGTACTCATCTTGTGCTCATCATGGATGTTATGAGCACAAGATGCTATATTGCATTCTCACAAAATGATTATCTTATTGTCCTCTGAGAAAATGCAGTGCTAATATCCAAAGTTTTCTTACGAACACAAACAGTACATGAACACTGAGTTTAAAAAGAACTGTTAAAGGGTCTGCCATTTTGAATCTGACTGAACTGTAAACAAATTAATCTACAGCTCAGACGTTACTCATTCAACACTAAATATTTCCACAGAAATCTATAATTGTGAAAACATGTAACAGGTATAAATCTGTCCATTTGGAAATCAAACATTTCTGCAGAGTTTCTCAGTGAGTTTATGTTGTGAAGCATCTCAGTGTGTGAATGACGGGACTCGAAGGCTGATCTTTGGACGAGGAACTGAGCTGAAAATACAAAACAGTAAGATTTTATGCTCATTAAACAGAAAATAACAAAATCTCTCAGTGATGACTCACGAATTAACAATTTACAACGTCCAAAATTACATTCTGAACATGGCAGATGATCTTTTATGACAGTGTAATTTAATAATAACAAAATGATCTTGGTATGGGATGATATTTGCTAAAGTTGTAAAAAATCACATAATATAAAGTTAAATTATGTGTGTGAAAATTTAAATCTTACAATACCCTCTCATTCAAAAACAAATGTCAAGGGTTCAAGTTGTGAAAATTAACTTCTCTAAATAATACAAAATATATTTTTCAACTGTGAACTGTTTCTCCACGTCAGGCTGAGGACAGATTAAAACATAACCTAAATATGTGGATATGTTGCAAATCAGAATTTTAATGATCACAGTCATGACTGCAGTAGAAACACAGCAGCGTTAGCAGCCTGTGTCGATCAGTTCTCGTTAAAGCTCTTGTTGATGTGCGACTCAGAGTGGACTGCAAAAGATTGTGTTTGGATCAGGGATTCATCTCTCAGTAGAAACAAGTGAGTCCGGTTTCTATTTGTCAAACAGCTGATTAGCTGGTTTCACGTCAGTTTAAATGATTTAATGGTTAAATGGTCAGTTTAAATGGTTGGCAAAGAACGGCTGCGTATTTAAGGTAAGTAAGGTTTAATAAACCAAGCCATCCTGCTGAGGAGAAATATATTTAAACTTCATCACTGAAAATCTACACTAATATATGTACATGAAGAAATATTCATAAATATATGTATTTATTCAGAACACGAGAATTAGTCATCGCACACTACAATCAAAGTTTGCTGAATTGATTAGTTAGTAGTTAAAAAAATAAAAACTGACAAAATGTTTAATACAAAAATCAGCAACAACGAAATCCTGTCATTATGGGTAACACAATCTGTAACCTATCAAATTTTGTAATAGATAATTATATTTTACAAAGTGCTGTTTTACTGCTCTGCATAATAAACAACACCTTTGAGTTTAGTTCAGTTTTTTACAGAGAGATGATAAAAAAAACCCCTCAGGTTATAATTTAGCATCATTTCTTGTTAGCGAGCTTCCTGTTGGCAGGTTATTGTTGAGCTCTCACGCAGAGTGTGAATAGTAACAACGTGAAAATGATTTTTGGTTCGGGAATTCAACTAAACATTCAAACACGTGAGTACAAAGTCTTTTCAGAAGTTTTTATCACCAGGCAGCAAAGAGAACTTTGGAGGTCCGAGGCTCGCATTGTATCCAAGAATCATTCTGCTTTTCTTCAACAGTAAAAGTCCCCTGAAATTAAGTATTTCTTTAATATTTAACACACAACTAAACTCTGGATAAGAACAAACTTAAGGATTTAGAGGAGCGGTTTGCAAGACTGTATAAGCCTTCTTATTTCCTTTAGTTTGTGACACCTCTGATCTGACTCAACAACAAACATCACTCAAATTAAAATTTAGTGTAAAACGGTAACTTCAAAACACTCCAACAGACACAACTCAACGTAAAGACTCATACAGCAAACACACTGGTTTGATATTAAGATATTAATACATAAACTGTGTGTTACTGTGTAAGTTAACCAATAATTACTGATAAAGACGCATCAGTTTCTAGTGATTAACTTAAGTCAACTGGTTGTCTGTTTAGATGGACATGCTTTATGTTCGGGGACAAACTTTGCTGTTGTCCACTGTGACTGTAAGATACTACACTCCCAAAAAGCTCATCTGTCTGTCGTCCTGACTAAATAATATATTTATGATACGATATGATACGAAATTTATTGTCAGTTTAACACAGAAATTTATTTTGCGTTCTCAAACAGTTCCGCTCAAAAAGTTCGCACACAAATTAGACATACAATTACACAAACAACACATACCCACACCAAACAGTCATAAGCATGAAACACATCACACTTGATCTATAAAATATTTATATGTACTCTGCCAAGGATGCTTTGAGGACTTTGGATCAAAGTATGTGATGGTTTCTGTTCTGGGCTCAATGAATGTGTGAATGTTGGATACAAGTTAACTTTTGGAAATGGGATCAAACTACACGTCCAGGCTCGTGAGTTGTTTATTATCTTTAAACAGTTATCAGCAGTCACCGGGACTTCATGATAATGTCATCAATCAGTTAATACAGGAAGCTGAAGGTGTAATATCACGGAGGGAATGTTAATGATGTATGTTTTCATGCTGTGTGACTGATGAATGGAATAAGATGAACAAAAGCCTTTGTTTTGTCAGGTAAAGTTACTGAAAACACAACATTAATTTTGGCAGAAAAGCTCAAACTGGAAACCAAACAGGTTTGTGATTTAAGCTGTACGATGTTTAAAGTATTGAATTCAAAACATAAGCATTAAAACATCACAAAACACAGCAAATGTGAAACTGGAATGTAAAATCTTTAATGGTGACATTAATCTGCAATATTTTACATATCGTGCGCCTACATTTAGTCAATTTAAAAAATGTGAAATGTCTGAAAACTTCATGTCCATTATATGAATTCACACATGCTTTCTTTCCAAGTAGTCTGTAAGTTAGAAGATATGATGTTCACGTTGATCACTAAATATGAAACATATTTTACACTAAACAACACATTTCCCAATAACGTACGACATAGTTAAACTTTGAAAATGAGTAAAATGTTGACCAGAAAGAAAATCACACTTAAATGCTAATTTTTATGATAATAACAAATTGTAATTAACATTTGAGAAATAAGTAATTGAATTGTGTTTAATCACATTAACACTGATTATGTGAGCTGCTGGTGTTTGTTGTGCTGCGGCTGCTGACTGTGTGAATGCTGCCAGCTTTAAAATCATCTTCGGAGCTGGAATCCATTTAATCGGACAAACAAGTGAGTCATGAAAAAAACGATGTGAATTTTAGTTTACAGTTTATTTATTGATAAATGATCAAAACTAGCATCTAAAAATCAGACTGTAACGTTGAAACAATCGTTTAGATAGCTGATTAATTAAGAGAAAGTTATCCACTGACAATCTGCAATAATCAAATGTTCAAATTGATTTATTGTCTGAACATTATATAATTGTAATTTCTGTAACTGCTCCTGCTTGTAACTGCTTCCAGTACATTTATCTGACTGTTAAACACAGAAGACTGTTTCCTTGATAACAAACTAATTGATATTGTGTGTGTGTGACCGATGCCAAATATACAGCTGCTGTTTAAAGACCATCTGACACTGTTTTAAACATCCAGGCTGTTGGAAAGTGTCACCTGCTCATATAAAATACTAAAGATGTGCTAAATAGTTTTCCAACAGCAACTGAATATTTGTGTTGATTTGGTTTTAGATCTGTTCAGCGTAAAGTCACTGCAAAGGTTTTCTGATTAAACTAGTTACTCTGATACCATTAAAACAATATTAATGATAATAATAATTATTTGAAGTCAAATAGTTTTGCAGCAGTTTATCCAAAACTATTAAAACCAGCCACAATGCAGGTAACATGTTGATATGGGTGTTTTTGTGGAGGAGTGAATGTCTGTGTGACAAGTGGATGGAAAATAACGTTCGGCCGTGGAATCAAATTAAATGTGTGTCTGAGTGAGTGGAATTTATTCTGTTTATGTCATATATTAAAAACATATTTAATTACCAGAGTTCATGTCAGAACATGTAAACAAGATACTGAACAGAACAGTTTACAAAAAGACTTTGTTTTGTTTGTTGCAATAATAAAAATTAAACTTTATATAAATCAGAATACATATAATATGTTAATATGTTGAATTTATTAAGAAACGTAAACAAGTAAGTCATCAGTATAACGAAGGATCCACCAGTGGTTTTTGAATGATGGTAACATGATGTGTGAACATTAACAACAACAAACTCGTGTTTGGATCTGGAATCAAACTTATTGTTACATCATGTAAGTACATTTGAAATATGGTCAATCATTTAAAACATTTATCATTGTTAGAAAGACGTGGTTGTTAAAGTCAGAATTATAATTATTAATATTTCACATCAATCATCACGGTTTCCTTTCATATACATTCTTTCAGTAATTAAACATGTTAAAGTTGAACTTTTACCGTTATAAGGTTGCTTTATATGCTTTTTGTTTAACTGTTTTGTAATATGACTATTTTAAACAAAAGCTGAACACAGTTAGTATAAACATAAAGCTTTCTTAACTTTAATATTCACAACACAACATGGTGACACAAATATTACATTATTAATACCTTCGCTCAATCAAAATAAGAAGTATTAAAAAGAATACAAAGTTTTGTCAATAGTTTACATTTAGTTGATATTAACATTAGTCTGTGTTCTCTTATTTGACGTATTTTAACTTAAAGTTGTGATTTTGAAATGAAAGTAACGAGACATAGATGTCACTTCCTGCCATCTTTAAAAAAATTATTTTGTCTGAATCAGTTGTTTAAATTTCTCTGACTGTTTAATTTCAGACCCTGAATTTCGACTTCTTAGATTTTATGCAGTAAAATAGTTGATCAACTTGGTATCAATAAAAAAACCCATTCCTAAAATAAAAACCAGCTGGTTAAATATATTTCAAACGTCCCTCTCTGTTAGCTGGTGTTTTTGCTACCACATAAATCTGTGTGTGAAGAACAACATCAGATTTGTGTTTGGAGCTGGAGTGAAACTTATTATTATGGCAAGTAAGTGTCAGACTCAATTTAATATTTCATTCACATTTTTAATATAACAGTGGAGCTCACGTTGCCTTTTTTGTAGGTTTTGTTTCACATCATTAGGGTTCTTTTAATTTGACTAAAACCAAAGTTATTTCCTTTTAAAATCAAGGTTTACTCCTAAATTTAAACTTTGCCTCCCATTCCACACAAAAAAACACTTTGGAGTCATTGATCTAAAACTAAACCTAGTGTCCTATGTCTCACATTACAAGTAGAAAAAATTCTGAAACATTAAAGGACGTTACTGGTTTCACATTTAAAATCCTGCTGGTGTAGAAGATTAAAGCTCTTAAGATTAAAGACCAAGAGGAAACTGTAGAAACTAAAACACTGTGTGACACAATTTGGAGTCACCAAACTCATATTTGGAGCTGGAACTAAACTTCAAGTAGAAAAAAGTGAGTAAATATGAACTCGAAAACTCAGCGTGTAAATCAGACTGTGTATTTAACGTTCTTCAAATCCTACAAAATGTGATTTACAAACCTCTCAATGACATGGGTGTTTAGATTCTTATAGAGTTATTATAATTTACCGTCATGTCTCAACATCTTATTTACTTTATTTCGTGCATTCATTCATTCATTCACCTCAGAGATGCTGCAGAGCGACAGATTTTGTCAGAACCACTTTAAATCATGAAAATCCACAAAATATATACACTACGCTGGCATGTTGAAGCACGGCGCTGGTTTTTGTAGCTGGTTTAGTTCCTGTGTGAATAACAACAACTTCAAAATCATATTTGGATCTGGAATCAGAGCTGTCATAATGTCAAGTAAGTGTGTTGTCAACATCAACACATCATTATATTTGTTTTTGACATGTATTCATCTTTTTTTTAATTACCATAAAACAGATTGAAATGAAGTGAAGTGAAGTTAGAACTTAATTAATCCCAAAGGAAATCCTTGTGCCAGAGACGGCTCAAAAATTACAACAGAAAGTAAAACAACGTAATAATAGAAACAGCTGAGTTACAGAAGTGTATAAAAGTTAACACCAGTGCCGATCGGTAAATTCTTAACAACACAGAAGTGTTCTGTCCACAGCTGTGTTTCAACACAAGATAAAAACTTAATTAAAGAACTTTCTGATGTTGCAGAATCATCTCAGCAGAAACTTACAGACACGACTGACCAGCCAAACTTTAATAACATAAAGACTTATCACTGTTGTTAGTATATTTCATACAATCATAAACACATAATTCATTTTTGTGTATTTAAAACTTCGTGGCATTAGTTATTTGTATTACAAAGGATATGTTAAATCCCAAAATAAACTTCTGACTTATTACAAATAGGAACGTAACAGTGATGTCACCAGTTTAAACACTTGTTTTATTTTAGCTGCAGCTGAAAATACCAGAATTATTAATTAAATTTGTTGTGAAATGTTTTAAATCAGATTCAGTCATAGGAAATATATCATATCATTTGTTGTTAAACTGATAATTTTGAAATAAAAACTTAGTCGGTGGATTCAAAAACAAACACAATTTAATGTATTAATAGAAAGGTTACATTTTCACTCAGTTTTGTTGATAATATATATTTTTAAATATCCACTCAGTCACATCATAGCTGCTGATTTGTTTTTGCTGCCAGACAAATGTTTGTGTGAATAACAACATCAGGACTTTCTTTGGATCTGGAATTAAACTTGTTATTCTGACAAGTAAGTGTGAGACTGTTTTAGACACAACTGAACTCACGGTTCATCTAATGAAGGATATTAACGACAGCAAGAAAATTAAAACGTAAAAAAAAAAGTTAAAGGTTTTTTAAAAAAGTAAAAAATTAAAGTAAAATATCCTGATTAAAATGAAGTGCAAAAACAATACATTTGTTTGTTTGTTTGTTTTGAAATTATTATAATCAAACACCTTTAATGAAGTGATGGCACTATAAGTTTAACAGATTAACATGGTTAAATAACAGATTTTTCCTAATTTTTTACGATAAAATACCTTCAACAGAATGAAAATAAGATAAAATACACCTTTATTGATCCCACAATTGAGAAATTCCAGTATGTAAATGGTCAAATGACTGCCAGCAACACCTGCCAATTAAAAAACATTTATTAAAAAAAGGAAAATATTGTGATTCAAATGAAGTTCATAAACAATACATTTATGTATTTTTTTAAATTTACGTTTTTACTGAGTACTTTTCTGTTTCTGAAACGATATGACGCAGCTTCGCTTAGATACCGCTGAGCTGTTTTAGTACAATGACAAACTGTTGTGGAATTACAATGATAACAGAATCCTGTTTGGATCAGGATTAAAAATGATCGTTGTGTTGAGTAAGTTATCAAATATACACACAAATATTTTGACACTCACATTAGCAACCATCATGCTTCTATAAAGAGGTGTCTCAAATGTTAAACTGTTAACGATATTACTAACAGTTTCAGCAAAGCACTTGTGCCGTTACTTAAACTGCACTTCTTGGAATATTTGAAGTGTACAAGAAGCAAAATGTTGATATAAAAAATGAAAAAAATAAAAATAAATTAGTAAGGTATATGTGACTTTACATAAATCAAATATTAATAAGCTTAGAAATTTAGAAATATTGCAAATTATAGGATTTATGAGAAAATGTTCTGGACATATTCATACACGGTATATATGAGTGTACATTTAATATGTGTATTATAAATACCACACAATATAAGACCCACAGGTAAGGTTCCAAAATTAGTGAATTACTGTGCAACAGTAACTGAGACAAACACCGAACCTCATGATTATGTATTTGTATAAAATGTATAAAAATGTGCGTTTACTAAAAATATACTTTCAGTGTAGAAACATACAAATGTTGGACTTAGAATAAATACAATACATATGATACAATAAAAACTGAATAAAGACAGTAAAGTTAAAACAGTTTGGAGTAATGAATGAAAAGTGCTGTCACGTGTGATGATGTGCTTTGCTTTACTAAAGTCAGTAAAATTTTAATAGTAAAAATCTGTAAAATGAGTATGAGTATGATTAAGTCGTCTGTCTGACCTTCAAATAAATCAATAAAAAGAGAATTTAAAAAATCAGTAAAATATACTAATGGATAAATATGCAGAGTTGAGCCTCCAAAAACAAGTCTAGGAAAACTTCAATTTATTTTCCAACGGTTGTTTGATTTGGGGTGATTATGTTTGAAATGTCAGTTTTCCTATCCAGTGAAGCTGAGTTTTAACGCGGTTGTTTCAGAGCTTGTTTCAGTCACAGTGTGTCTGTGAGTGACGTCTTTCACTTCGATGTTCTTTGGTTTGTCTCGTTTCTTCTTAATCAAACCGAGTGAGAAGAGAAAACTTCCTCTGAAGTGGACACGCAGTAATGTCAGTGATGTTTGAACATTATCCCAGTGTGTTGATGAGTTGTCCTTTTGTGTTTTTCAGATGAGGGAGAGTCCAAACCGTCCTACTACAAACTACAAACTGCGATTCCATCAGATGATGAAAGCACCAACCTCACAGTGTGCTTGGCCACCGGCTTCAACAGACACAATGCATCAGATTTCAAGCCAGAAGCTGTCATGATAAAAGGCGACTCGCTGTACAACCAGGTGACTTTGGTGTCATCTCCAAAAGAATGTGGATTGGGTATGACATAAATAATTATTATATTTAGAATTAGTGTGTGTATGCAGGTTTTTTAAATGCAGAAGAACTCGATAACAAACATTATTTTATTTTAGTTTTTTATGTGTGTCAATTTTGACGTCACAGCTGGCCGGAAAACATTTTAGGCTGAATCCAAATGTCCGCACTTCAAATTTTGTGGGCGCGTTCACGGGAAGTCTGGGAGTGTTTAGGGCTCCAAAGCTACAATCCATCCAGTCCACAGGGGCCTCAAGTGGACTTTCTGCAGACTTCACTTATTTAATTACCCACAGTTCATTGCAATACAGACGTGACGTTGTGGGTTTTTCAACTGCTGAAAAAAAATGTGCTAAATAGTTATTGATAGTTAGGTCTGTTAAATGTTAATCACACACCACATGATGATAGATAGAGAGATATGTATACGTACAGGCTGTAGAGGGACTGACCATACGTTTATTATCACAGCCTGTCAGACTGTGTATCAGGCTGTGATAGGCTGAAAATATTGGCTGAAAAACAACAGAAGAAGGTTTCTAATGTGAGTGATACTCAGTTTATTGAGTCATAGTCCTGATTTACACACATCTCTGTTGTTGAACATGTGTAGCTGTTACATAGAGATGTATTCATACATTTTTTAGTTACAAAAAAAAGCTATACATGGGATTTAAATCTTGATATCTGCAGGGACAGATGAGGAGGCACTTACATGACATTTATATGAATATGACAGCAGCGATAAAGGGGTTTTTTTGGGGAGTTTTTCCTTATCCGCTGCGAGGGTCATAAGGACAGAGGGATGTCGTATGCTGTAAAGCCCTGTGAGGCAAATTGTGATTTGTGATATTGGGCTTTATAAATAAAATTGATTGATTGATTGATTGATAGTTGAATGTTTTCATGGTAACAAGTAAAACAGTCTCGAGAGCTGTCTATCAGCCGCTTGCAGTCCCTGCTTGCAGACTTTACATGATGACAGTAAACACGTCACACTACGTACAGCTGAAGTCTGCGAGGGCTCAGTCTGCAGGTCCAGAGGGTGGACGTTTGGATTCAGCCTTTGTAAACAGACAGCAGCGTGGACGCTGGTGAAAATGTTACGGTGGTTACTTCTTTTTTACATCCCTGATTTGTTCTGTCTCAAACCTAGACCCTGGTGTGAATGCCAGTTGTAACTTGACCAATAAATACAAAAGCCAGGTGTTTGCGGGTGTCAGTGACAAAGGTGCTCAATAATATAGTGTAATTTTTTTATTCTGACAATAATGAAATGTAAAAAAAATCATTTAAAATTCAAATGGAAATCTGATCTCCAAATGATACCGTCATGTATATATTTGGAAAAAATGGAAAATTGGAATTGAAAAACCTGAAATGGAAAATTTAAAGGCTCAAAGTGATTATGAAAAATGACCAAAAAGTTTTAAAACTCATTTGAAAAATGGGGTCAAAGTTCAAATTCCTGTTTTCCATTCACTGTTTAGTTTTTGGAGCTCTGTCTAAATGACAGGGGTCTGAAACCAGTTGGGACATTGATGCATTTAATGAGTCTGACTGATGAAGATAAATTATCATCACCGTCATAACTAATAATCACTCATCTTGTCTGATATCTTTCAGCTGAAACTGATTTAGGTGGATCTCCGACGTGTGAAGATAAACTGGAACCAGGTTTGTATTAAATGTGACTGAACAGCTGATTGTGTTTAAAACTCTGCTTGTGCTCTGTTTCAATCTTCGTGATGATGATGATGATGATGATGTTGTTGTTCGCAGATGCAAAGGTGAACCTCATGACTCTGACCATCATGGGCCTCAGACTGCTCTTCATCAAAACCATTGTCTTCAACGTCCTGATGACTCTGCGGCTGTGGATCAGTCAGTGTGAGTACGAAACCACAAGACTCAAACAAATACTGTCAATGATTCTGTAAACTCCAATAACAAACAGACCTTTATTTCCAGTTTCCTGTTTTATGTCTGATCATATTTTAGTACAACGCCTCCCTGTTTTCTGATCCGATCAAACCCTGTTCTGTTTTCCTAAACCCAATCACGTGTGTGTTGTTGAAAGACAAAAAAACATCAGCTGGCGGTGTTGTACCGACGTAGTGCTTTTATTTTGAAAGAGACTGTATGCAAACTGTACATTTCCTGTGAAAACAGAAGTGTATTTTGAAAATAGACAATGCATGTAACAGGCTGAAGTTGACACGACGTCCCAGAACGTCAACTATTTCAGCATTGAAGCAAAACAGCCATTCTTTCCAATCCTTAAATAAGAGCTCTGAGTTTCCAGAACATCACCACGTAGACATTCATCATGATGTGTCAGATCTGGATTTATTGTAGATAAATGTAGAAATTCCCTCAGAAACAAACAAGTTAAGACATTTTTGGCATTATGGACATGACTGAGAGAACAGTGGAAGGACACATGAAGACGTCCACGAGACATAAAACAAGTCCAGTTTATCCTGAACATCTAAACCACTGATGAGGAGAAAACCAAGGTGATCATCACAGTTACTACCTGAACTTTGTGCTGTAAAAGTCCAGTAGATCTGAAGAAGTTATGTCTTGGTTGAACTTTGACCTTTTGTAGTTGTGTAGAACTCACAATGGACGAAACTGTGAACAGTTTAGAGATCTACAGTCCAGTTCAGCTTGTAGTGAAGTCTGCTGGTCAAGTCAAAATGACCACAGGCGGCGTGTTGGCTTGCTGCAGCAGGTGCTCCGTCCCCACCGAGCCCTCTGTTTCCATCCTCACGGTGTGCTGGTGTCAGACGGTGGATTGCTCGTTGTATGTGTGGCTGGTTATTTATATTATTGTGGCGTACTGATTATGAATACAGTCCATCTGATGCTGGTTTTGTTTCATCACTGTAGCCAGTATCTCACTATCACTATCCTCATTCAGATTTTAAGAAGCTACAAATTATATTCAGCCACAAAATAAGNTCAGAAGCACAGAGAGTCGTTGACTAGAGATGATACGCCGTCTCATGGTGGTCACTTCCTGTCAACGTTACAAATCAGAAGCACAGAGAGTCGTTGACTAGAGATGATACGCCGTCTCATGGTGGTCACTTCCTGTCAACCAGCAGGTCCGACAGTAGTTTCCTGTTTCAACTTGTCCTGTTGCAAATATTTGGTCTGAACTGGGCTATAAGTTCCCAGTCAGTGGCTTAAATGGTTATACTGGACCTGGTTCCCTTCAGATGCTGCTGTAATTATGTGTCTGTACGGAGACGAATGTTCTGTAAAGTTATGAAAAACTGTTGAACCCTGAGGAACAACAGTGTGAACACAAATATGCAAACAAGTGCAGAAATTATTTTAATTAAAAATTAGAGTTAAGTAATTACATACATTCCTGAAACGCCTCAACATTTCATCTCAGTGTTTTTGTCTTTTTCTTTTTTTACATTTCTCTGAATGTCTCGATGAAAATGGACTCACAGTTGCTGTTGACAACTTTCTGTGATGTTATTTTGCATCATATTTCAGAAACCTGCAGAGGTTGTTGATGTGTTGTGTTCACTGACAGATGTAAACTGAAGAAATCTGCAGTCTTTGTCTTTTGTTATTAAATCTGTTTCAGCTCACATTCATTAAATATCGTTTCATGTTTTTTTTGTTTTTCTTTGCAGAACTTCACCAGAGGACAAAAAAAACCTCCAAGATGTCGGATTCGCAGGACGACTCCCTGATCAATTCGACGAAGTCATCGCTCGGCTTCGCTTCTTCTTCCCTCACTGTCCCATACGTCTGTTTCATGTACAGTAACTTGTATAAATGTAATATCATCTCTTGATATCATCACACTGTGGACGGATGTGTTGGAGAAGTTTGTCTGTCTGTCAGTGATGTTTTAACTCTTTCTGTCCCGCTGATGTAAATGTCACATTTAATGGACTGTTCGTCCTGCTTTCAGAAAAAAAACACATTTTTTTTAAAAAACTGCTGCGTGATATTTCCTGTGTGCCGCTGTAGAAATAAAGACTGAAACAACAGACTGAAAAACTTTTGTGTTTTTTATTTACAATTTCTCTTTTAACTCTGGGTTTAAAGCCTCCCATCAGGAGGTCTTTTCTCCTGAGGTTATTAAAATATGAAAGTAGAAAAGTGTGTGCATGGAAACTCTTGAGCTGAAGACAACATGCTCACCTCCTGCTTAGGTGCCCCAGAAAAGTTAACTCAAGTTAACTCAAAAGGTCGACATTTTGGTCTCAAACATGTTGGTGAAGATTCTCAGTCATCCAGGTCATGGTAATTCAAAGTGCTGTATCATGGGCAACTGGACTTGCTTGAGTTTCTTAAAGAACGTTGGTGCGGAGTCGCAGGCTTTTTGATTCCTCACAAGTCCATTAGACCTAAGAGGCCTCTTGGATGAGAGGTGAAATGTCTTCAAGAGACTCAAGCAGGTCCCGTTGCCCACGATACAGCACTTAGGGTCTCAGAGACCTTTCTCAAGACTTGAGAACGTTTGAGACCAAAATGTCGACCTTTTTAAAATAAATCATGCAAAGGTCAAGAAGTGTGTGCGGGAATCACAGTTTTTTATTTAAGTGGTAACTGTTCATGATGAAGGTGACTAAATACTGAAGTCACCATACTTTAAATGAGCATGAAATATAAGTTGACCAAATATAGAAGATCTTCTGGATCAGTGGTTCCCAGCTGGTCCAGTTTTCTCCTTAGTCATAATTTCAAGGCCCACACAGTTGATTAGCCTACATTCAGTGGATTGGAGAGGGAAGGTGTCGGTTAAATCACAGATATTTCACCAGGTTTTACAGCTGAGGACTCAAACAGAAGATCTGTTTTAAAACAATGTTCATGGTTCTGAAGAGAAACAGAAGGTCAGTGTCTGTTTATCTGATTAGTACAGAACTTTGTTTCAAACCATGTAGAACATGAAGTGCAGAAAAATATAAATCATATATTAAAAAGTGAACAAAGTTTACAGAACAAACAGTTTTATGATCAATGTTTAAACAGTTTGAGTAGTAAAAATCCTACAGTGTCCACATGTTACTGACCACCTCAGGAGCTCCAGAGAAAGACATTTAACTTCATATCTGCTGTAACCAGGGGCATTAGATGAGACAGTGCAGGCAGTGCAGTTGCACATGGGCCCCTGGGGTGGAATTTAATTTAAAAATGGTGCCATTTGCTGTATATGTCCTTAAAAATCAAACCCACCTGCGTCATAGTGTTCTATTTTATTTTATTTTTTTTATACATTCAGTGGCTAAATAAATAAAATTATAAGTTTTTTCTACATAAACTATAAAATCTATAAATGAACTATAAAAACTGATGATTGAAATG
Organism: Epinephelus moara; assembly: GCF_006386435.1. Taxonomy (NCBI): domain Eukaryota; kingdom Metazoa; phylum Chordata; class Actinopteri; order Perciformes; family Serranidae; genus Epinephelus; species Epinephelus moara. The sequence goes on along the minus strand of NC_065526.1, from coordinate 1,018,535 downwards.
AGTTGTTTCTTACTGTCTCTGATACTTTTGTCAGATATGATGATTGCTGGGTGATATGTATACTGATGTTGTCCAGTGTTGAGTCTCTTTTTGTGTCACGACTATACATGTATAATAGCGGGGAACTGCCCATTGTTCCGACCATATTAAACTCATTGTTCGAAGTCCGTTCCGAAATCATCATGATGCCCTGTGGTTAAGGTCTGGTTAGGTTTAGGCACAAACATGATGCCCTGTGGTTAAGGTCTGGTTAGGTTTAGGCACAAAAACCACTTGGTAAGGGTCAAGAAAAGATCATGGTGTGGGTTAAAATGAAAAAGAAAGTGACAAACACATAAGCTGTGAGCCTGCTCCGCTTCAAGCCAGTCGCGGCGCACCATACGCCCGCTGCGAGCCGTTCAGCACCGCGGACAGTCGGACTAATGGGATGTCGAACCAATGTGCTGTCGAACCAATGACATGGACCCTAATAGCGTGCACAGAGGCCCATTGTAGTTTCCTGACGCCGCTGACTGTAATATCCTCTTTAAGAAACAGACGGCAGATTTAAAGGTGCTTCATCTGTTTGAAGATTAAACACCAACAAAGATGGAGAGTCATAAATTCTGTCATCGTGACTCACAACTAAATGTTTTTAACTCTGATCCAATGAGAAGCAGCACTGCTCTTAACCTTTCTTGTTAGAACAATGAAGATGTTTTTATTCACTTATTTAACCTTTATTGAACCAGGAAGTCCCATTGAGATTGAAAATAGGGGAGACCTGGCTGAGGCAGCAGCCAATCAGAACACATTAAAATGCAACAAATACAACATATAATACAAGAACACATTAAAATGCAACAAATACAACATATAATACAAAAATCTACAATAAAACAACAACTATTCAAACACAGTGGCCTCTAAAGAAAAAACAAGCACATGTCTCTGTCACCACTTTCTTTATGATTTCCTTAAATTCATCAGTGGATATAAATGTTTCCAATTTCAGATCTTTTTGAAGATTGTTCCATGTTTTCCAATTTCAGATCTTTTTGAAGATTGTTCCATGTCTGTGGTGCAGAGTAGGAAATGTTCCCCAGATCTGTTAAAACATGGGCTTCATTAAAAAGCAACCAGTTGGAGGAGCGTAGTTGGAAACTACCAGAGCTGACACACAGAAGGGTGCAGAGGTCGACTGGGAGTTTGCCCAATATTGCTTTCTAGATAAAAATATACCAGTGCTGTTGTCTGCAAGTGGTCAATAACATCCAACCCACCAAATCATAAAGAATGCAGTGATGAGTCAGAGACTTTGTAATAAAAGGTAGAGATGCACTGTACACTGAATCAAGGCTGTGTAAAATGGAGGAGGCTACATGCCTATACAATATGTTACCTTAATCAATCACAGACAGAAAAGTAGCTTCCACAAGTTTTTTCTCAGCACTAAAAGTAAAACAAGATTTATTTCTAAAATAAAAACCAACCTTCACTTTAAGCTTCCTAACTAGAGCAGCAGTATGTACATTAAATAAAAGCTTATCATCTGTCCATATATCCAAGTATGAGAACAGTCTTTCAATGGATTTACTGTCAGAAGACAAGATGCTGAAATCATCAAGAGGCTGTGAGCGAGCTATTGAGAAGACCATGAACTTTGTTTTCTAAACATTTAAAATCAATGTTAAACTCAGCAGAGCAGTTTGTAATGACTGACAGTCTGTCTGAAGCTCCTGCACCACCTGCACTATGGAGGAAGCATGTGTGTACATGACAGTGTCATCTGCATATAATTGTATTTTTGCTGGAATGTCTTTACCCAAATAATTTCTAAAAAAAATAAGAAAACAAAATAGGCCCCAAGATGGAACCCTGGGGGACACCTTTAGTTATCAGAAGAAATTCCGATTTACGGCCTTCTTCATAAACACACTAAGTATGACCTGGGAAATAATTTTGGAACCAGTGTACAGCCTGAGGACAGAAACCATATGTAACACATGAGATAAAATAAGATGAGATGAGATTAAATAAGATAAAACATTATTTATCAGGGGAAATTGTTGCAATACAGTGCAAAGCGTACATTAAATGTAATGAAGTAAATACTGGTAGTAAAAAACAAAGCAGTCAGAACTCAGAATAATGAAGTTTATTTCTACATAACATGTAGCCACATTAAAAACAGAGCATACATCACACTTGAAGAAAAACAAGCTCTTCTTCACAATTTAAAGGATTTAAAGAAAACCGTTGACACTCTGCACCTGACTGTATGTAGTTTACCTGCGATCCGACTTGTAAGCTCGCACCGCTGATTTGCTGAACCTTATGATTTTATTTTGTAGAAACCAAAATGCTCAGGACATAAGAACACAAGCAGTAAAATACTTATTCCAATAAATATAAATATACTGGAGTAAAAGTGAAAGTTGACAATAATGAAATAAAAACTTAAGTAAATATTCCCTTTGTACATTAAAATAAATATTGGTCCTTGATTCTGAGAAATCTGAGTAATTTTTCTGTTTAATTTAGAATTTATTCAGATAGATTCCCTCTTCTGTTTAGTTTGGAGGTAGCATGATGTCATCAGCATTGTTATCTGTTTCACATTAATGACAACAGTGGAAATAATTGTTGGACTTTATTGTGTCATAGGTGACATTTTGTAATTGTGTGTTTCCTGCTGTGAAAAGTCAAACTGATGATAACAACAACAACAACAACAACAACAATAACAATAATGATAATAAACTTTCTTTTTATAGTTCTTTTCAAAAACAGGTTTACAAATGAATTTTCCATTGACTGCATCAGTATGTTGTGCGCACCCAGTTCCTAATAAAGAGGACAACTTTAGCTTAAAAAATGTAATGTAATGTAATTTAATTTAAAAAACCTTCACGGGGAACACATCTGTCGCCATTCGTGCTTGGGAATTATAAGTTTGTCACACATTGAATGCCCTGATTGTGAGTGGGACGATGGATTGATTTACTATACGGAGCAAATTACAACAAAGCACCAGCGAAGACCATCGACCACTGAAAGAAAAGGGAAAATGAAAACTGTCAGTGGACAGCTACCTGTCCTACTGTGATAAGAGTGATAACACACATAGAAGCAGTTGTGCACAGATAAAAATACAGACGTGCCTTGAGCACAAAAAGTTTGAAAACATTTGCTGTAGAATGTCTGAATTTTCATTATAGCATAATACATATTAATATTTCTGAATGTCACATACAAGTTTAAACATTGTGATATAGCACAATGCTTATTTATTTTTACACACTTACAGACTCAGCACAGTGAAGATATATTTTTATTCTTCTTAATTACTGTTGTTAAACACTGCAGCATGATGCACATTTCTATTTCTATTTCATTTTATATTTTATTACTTTATATTTACATATTTCCATTTCATACTGTTATTCTTATAATTCTCTGTTCTTTACATCGGAGCGACTGTCATGAGTCACAGTTTCCTCCTCCAATAATCAGTTTCTGATTCTGACTGATGAGATGGTGGGAAATGAAACACTGGTGATTTAAAGGAATTCATTGAGTCATTTCAGGAACAAATGATAAAGAAGTTAATCTATATTTTAGTCATTTCCCTCAACATGTAGGCAGCTGATCAGAACACTGACTCTGCTTCATCTGAACTGATGGAGGTCAAACGGATTGTCTCGTTATAGTTTGCTGTGTTTTAATGACTTTAGTTTGTTGTTGAGTTGTCGTGTGGTCACGCTGAAGCTGTGACTCAGCCACATGTTGTTTATTGAAACTCAAGAGTGTTAATCAGTGTTTGTGATCAGCAGAGCGGCTCAAACTGGATCGAGCTGCGATTCTCTCTGTGGCTTCCTGTTTGTTCTGCTGCACCGAAAACAGCAGCAATGCAGATAACAGTGTGTGTGTGTGTGTGTGTGTGTGTGAAAGAGAGAGAGACACCTGTGTCTTTGTGAGGACATTTTGACATCAATAATAAAATCAAATACGTTTTGTTGTATATCAGCACTTGGTTAGACACCGACAAAAAAAGCCGTCCTTACATGTTGGCAAGATATGTGACTACACACCGACATTGTTGAACGAAGCCCAGTGGTGTCAGAGGGAAACGTGTCAGGGCAACAATGTAAGTTAACGGGCCGAAAGGCCAACTAGGGCAGGTGTGAGGGGTGATGGATGGAACCAACAACCACTGGTTCTCACCCAGGGGGCCAGTGTTCACTTCCTGTAAGACTGTAAAGCCAAACCCTGTTCTTTTTTCCTAAACCCAGCCACGTGTGTGTGTTGAAGGAAAACTAAGATCAATGCACAGTGTTGTACTGATGTAGTGCTTTTATTTTGAAAGAGACTGTATCAAACTGTACATTTCCTGTGAAAACAGAAGTGTATTTTGAAAACAGACAATGCATGTAACAGACTGAAGTTGACACGGCGTCCCAGAACGTCAACAACCAACACACCCAGGGTACCTTGGACGTCATATGTGGACGTGGAAAGTCCATGACCAAACGTGGACATGTGATAAGGTCACAGTGAGGATGTGTTGTTTGTGTTATTGACCACTGATGTTGGTGATCCGGCTCAAAGTTCATGTCAGGGATTGTTCACACCTAATGAGATCAGTTGTGTTAAAATGAACTCTGGTACGTTTGTTAGTACGGTTCATTTAGGCTGGTGTGAAAGCTGTCAGTGACATCCTGGTGTGGATCAAACAACCAAACCGAGACCACTTAAAAAGTTGAGTCTTGGCCCGCTTCCAAACGGACTCTGGTGCCATCACATCCTCACTGTGACCTCGTCACATGTCCAGGTTTGGTCATAGACTTTCCACGTCCACATATGACGTCCAAGGTACCCTGGGTGTGTTGGTTGTTGATGTTCTGGGTCTTTGACAAAAATGACAGAAACATAGAACAAGCAGGAATTAAGAGACGACTGTGACAGAGTTCTGATAATGAAGACGCTGATCACCGTCAGGAGATCACATATTTATACACATATAATGTTCATTTCTTTTCGCTGATGAATTTCTGCAGTTTATGAACCCTAAACTTGATCTGTGAATGTGTGTCATCACCTCTGGTTACAGACTGAATGGAAACATGAAAACCAGAGTGTAACTCACAGCTGTGTGTGTGTGTGTGTGTGTGTGTGTGTGTGTGTGTGTGTGTGTTTCAGCCCACTTCCACTCCACCTGTTTTCCACCGGCTCTGAGTGTGTTCATAATTAAGTATTAATTTAACCTTTCAGACTCTAAATCTCAACAGTAAACATGTTAAACATGTTACAGCTCATAATTTTTGTTCTGCGTCTGCTTTTCCTGGTTCAGGCCACGTAAACTCTAAAAGTTTTAGAGTGTGTATTGTGTGTTGTTTTATTTGAAGTGAAGTGTTTTTCAGTCAAAGATGTGAAGAGTTAGTGTGATCAGCTGCGGCCGCCTCAGTGACTGACATAGAGGTGACACCACAGTCCAGCACCAGTGCAAAATGCAAACGGTGTCATGGACGTGATGACTCTTCCTTCTTTAATGTTTCATGTTTCAGACCTCTTCGTTTACGTGAAATCCAGCGATGGGACAAAGTCATTTTTTTGCAAGTCACATGTAAGTCTCAGGTCTTTGCACTCAAGTCCCAAGTCAAGTCCTGAGTCCTAAACTCTGAGTTCATAATGCACTCTTCAACAATTTAATGCCAGTTTATTTAAATTGCCCTTATTTTAAATGCTCTATAAAATGTGCATTTATTTCTTCATCATCATCATCATCATCATCAAACTGTTGTTCATTCCGGGAAAAACTTTGTTTTGTTTTATTTTCACCTCTTTACCGTGGTGTCCGTTAGCCTCTTCTGACAGGGAACTGAAGCTTTTATATTGAAGCCGATGTACTTCACTGACAACAGAAACTTTACTTCTTTACTTCTGCAGCAGCCTCGACTGGTTTGTGTGTCAGTAAATTAAAGCAAAGACTCAAATACAGCGTGCACCTCTTCTTTCTTTCTTTCTTTCTTTCTTTCTTTCATTAATCGTATTTGATTGTGATGATGCAGTTTAACGAGTGCAGAGTGTCAGACTGATGTGAGAACACACAGAGTTAATATACTGATTATTTTCAACTCTTGCACTGATGTCATTTTTTGTAGCTGGCTAAAGTACGAGGTCATGTGACTGGAGTCTTGTTGCTGCAGCAGACAGAGATACACTCACTGGCCACTTTATTAGGTACACCTTGCTGGTGCCAGGTTGGACCCCCCTTTTTACTGCTGTGAGTGTTTGTAAGACGACAGTTTATCTCTTTGCTGTTGAAACATGTCACAGGGTCAACTCCATAAAAACTGATTGTCCCAGTTTGGTTTGGTGACTGGTCTGCACGGAGCTCTGACATCAGTCTGACTCTTATTAGCAGATCAAATATGAGCATGTTGTTGCAGAAGAAGAAAGAGTTGCCTCCATCACTGTGCTTCAGTGCAGAATCTTTATCTGATCAGCACAAACGAGTCGCGTAAACCAACCTACAAATTAGACCTTATATGATTCTTTATTTTGGTATCAAAGACATTTGGACTTTATGTGTCCATGTGTCCTGTGACCTCATGTCTCTGCAGGACGACATCAGCTGGGAGACATTATCAGCTGACACATACGTGTTTTTCTGTTTAAGTAATATTATGCACTGTGATTTCATTGGTTCAGAAATAAATGAAATCATTATCAGAGTTCAGACTGACTCTGCAAATTAAAGTGACTTCAGGGCGTCCAAATCATCAACATTCAAACTGTGTGGGTCACACACATCTTAATTTAAAATAAGATTATTTTGAGAACCAGAAGCTTTTAAGCAAATTAAAAAGACAAATTAAATCATGAACAAGTTAAAAAAACAAACTACACAAATAAATAAAAACAAAATATTGATACTATCTGTGTTTACATGTAAATGTCTCTCTGCTTTATCACACTGTGAAACTTGTTATCTTTCATTATTTGTCGTCTTGTGAAGGTGTTTGAGGCTGTGATCTGATTGGCTGCTGCTGCTGCTGGTGGAAAATCTTCTGTCTCACTGTTTCCACAGGATGTGGTCGCTCAGTGAGGACGAGCTGCACAAAGATGCCTGCGTCACAGACGAAGGTGGCGGTGGTTTCTGCCTCAAAGCCTGCTGGGACAGGATGTGTGGGCGGGGAGATGGAGGTCAGGCGGTGCTGGGGTGAAGACGTATCGTCAGGTGTGGCCTCAGAATCAGTGTGAGAAAACAGGCGCCTAAATATAAACCGTATAAACCATCAGCGCAGCAGGTCACATGTTCCTTTGTGTGATAAATGGGTCGCTCAGTATTTAACTTGTATATCCAGGTGTGACTGAGCGGCCAGGTGGAGGTGGCACACAGCTGCTCAGGCGCCTGAAGCCACCACGACGGCCCCAAATCTTTATGTGTTTTACTTTTCATTAATTTTAGATGTTTTCATATTGTTCTCATGTTACAGTCAGACTCCTCTCTTCAGCCTGTCAATATTCATATATTCTTCTTACAGTGACTTTAAACCTTCTGTGAGAATAAACAAGATGAGATATTTAAATTACAATAACTGCTAAAACACAAGCAAAATAAAACAGTGTAAGATATTAAAACATCATATAAACTAAAACTGTTTTTGATTCTCAGTGAAAGTAAAAATTATTGGGGTTAAGGTGATGGCCACCTAATCCTGATCTTTTCCAAAGTCTCGCAAATTATTTGAAACAGCCGAAACATTTTGAAGGAAACGTGATGGCGCCCAGTCTCACTCTGTCGACGAATACTGGCGCTTAGACAGTGACCTGCAGCATCAGACACTGATGAAAAAAGCCGTTCTTTCACATCAACATGATACATGGCTGGTCACTGTTATTGTTAAAAGACACCCAGTGGCATCAGGGGGAAACGCTTTGGGGCAGCATTGTAAGTTAAGGGGGCAAAGGTCTGAGTAGGCCCGGCAGGTAGGGTGGTGGATGGGTCCAACAATCACTGACTTTCACTTTTCAGGACGAGGTTCACTTCCTGTGTGTTTGTAAAGCCAAACCCTGTTCGTTTTTTCTGAACGTAACGACACTAATTTGTTGTTGAAGGAAAAATATGTCAACCTGTGCTTTTATTTTGAAAGAGACTGTATGCAAACTGTACATTTCCTGTGAAAACAGAAGTGTATTTTGAAAACAGACAATGCATGTAACAGACTGAAGTTGACACGGCGTCCCAGAACGTCAACAACCAACACACCCAGGGTACCTTGGACGTCATATGTGGACGTGGAAAGTCCATGACCAAACGTGGACATGTGACGAGGTCACAGTGAGGATGATGTTGGATGGGAACATGAAGACAACAGAGGCCCAAATTTGTAGCCTCCAAACATTTTGATCCTGTCTGTCAGTAACATCAACAAAAGAAACAGAGTAGACAGGACTAAAAGGAAAGTTCAGCAGAATCAAATGTGGTGTAATAATATCTGTCCTATGTTCAGCAATACATTTATCACCAGTATACTGCATACACATATATTAAACAACTAAACTTAAGTATTTGAGTAAAGTATGAGTACCTCCAAACCACAGAGCAGAGGTCAGCTATGTTTCCCAGCTGCCCCTGCACAGGATGAAGCATGACGAGGAGTAAATGAAGACAGATGGTGAGAAATGTTTGTTACCTGTAAGAATCTGTGTTGTTTCAGTTTGGGCCCTTTAAGGAGAATCACCTGGGGCCCCTGGAGGTCTGAATCATGAGGTCCTTCAACAGGAGTTCGGACTCTTATTCAGGTTTTGCCTCCATCAGGTTTGTTACAGTCCTGCTGTGGATGAATTTAGCTTTATTGTTATGTTTATGTTTCACTCCATCTCTTCGTCCTCTGGACTTCCTGTTGGTGATATTACAAGACCACATTTGATTCTGCTGAACTTTCCTTTTAGTCCTGTCTACTCTGTTTCTTTTGTTGATGTTACTGACAGACAGGATCAAGGCTATATACTGGGCCTCTGTTGTCTTCATGTTCCCATCCAACTCATCCTCACTGTGACCTCGTCACATGTCCACGTTTGGTCATGGACTTTCCACGTCCACATATGACGTCCAAGGTACCCTGGGTGTGTTGGTTGTTGACGTTCTGGGACGCCGTGTCAGCTTCAGCCTGTTACATGCATTGTCTGTTTTCAAAATACACTTCTGTTTTCACAGGAAATGTACAGTTTGCATACAGTCTCTTTCAAAATAAAAGCACTATGTCGGTACAACACCATAAATTGTTGATTCAAACACACACACGTGGTTGGGTTTAGGAAAAAGAACAGGGTTTGGTTTTACAATCTTACAGGAAGTGAGCACCGGCCTCCTGGGTGAAAGTCAGTGGTTGTTGGACCCATCCACCCCTGCTCCTGCCCGGCCTACTCGGTCTTTCCCCACCTTAACTTTAGTTGTTTTCCTGTCACATCTCCCCCTGACGCCTCCGGGCGCTGTTAAATAATAATGGCGACCGGCTGCATATCATGCTGAGTGAAAGGACGACTCATTTGTTCAGTGTCTGATGCCAGAAGTCGCTGACCAAGTGCCAGTATTCAACGACTTTGGAGTGAGACCGGGTTGTCTTGTCATGTACGATGTATAAAACACAATATAAGCGGCAGCTTCATTATACTTTTCACAGAACCAGAACTAGCTCTCCTCTGCTGGAAAAAAAAACTCCTGCAGGTTTTCTGTACGTTAGTTTGTTAAAACTTAAGTAAAGTGCACCATGTGACACACAGGCGCCCCTCGATGAGACACGGCCACCAAAATGCAGTGGTGGAAGCACAGCGGCTCAAGTTCTGTACTTAGGTACAAATCTGAGGTACTTATACTTTACTTGAGTCTTTTCTTTTCTTCTACTCCACTACATTTCAGTGACGCTTTAGTCACAAATGAAGTTTTTTTTACACATAACATATGAACATATAGTTTGTTTTTTTTGTCATAAATTAAATTACAAAAATTTAAAGACCTACAAGTAGAGCTGAAATTATTAGCTGAATAAACAGTTAGTCGATTTTCCTTCATTTAGTACTCTCACTTTTCATACTTAATACATTGTACTGATGATACTGTCATGTTTTAAGTTACGTTTTGTAGTATTATAGTGTAGTATTTTTACAGCAAGTTTTTTGTACTTATACTCAAGTACAGAATCTGAATACTTCGTCCACCACTGCAAAAATATATATATAATAATGTAGGAACCAGCTGATGAACAACACAGTGTTTATTATTATACATCATTACATGACATCATTTAAAACTGTGTTCAATATGACTTTGTTCTCTATTTATATTTGCCTCTCTTTTATCATTTGATTAATATGGTTATAGTCTGAAGTTTATAGGTGTAAAAATCCTCATCATCATGATGAAGGTAGAGTGTGACCCGCTGTGACAGTAACCATGTGACTCTGTGGTGACTGTACTGGTGATGGAAAAATCATTTGTTTGTTTGTTGGTTGTGTTTGTTTGTTTGGTTTTCTGCAGCTTCACCGCCAACAGGATGTCAGCAGCAGGATGTGCACGAGCTTCAAAAGAAGCAGAAGTAGAAACGAGGCTGCAGCAGCGTGAAACTTTGAGGTCACAATCTGACAAACATCCGTCGGCACACAGATGAGGAAAAAACACGACCTCAGAATATTTCCGACACGTGTGGAGGAAAAAAAAATAAAAACTTGCAACTGAAAGTGTCTCAAAACTTCCAGGAAGAAATAAAATAATATCAAAAACATATAAATATATATATGAGAAAAACTATGTGTGGTAACACTGTGATATATTATCTGTTCATACAACAGCTTTCACACAGGGCTGTCCACAGGAGGACCTACAAGTGTTAACAAATATATTCACTGACATTTATATCTGCATGGAAGTCTGTTACAAACCATTTATGATATTTAGGCATCAGGGCTGTCCACATACTTATGGTCAAATATTGTATATTTACATAATAAGGTCCAACGGTTCAACCAAACTGTCGGCCATCACTCCCGCTCTCTGGGAGCTCTCCTGCTCCGTCTCCACAGACTGCCCTCAGTGATATAATCAACATGTGGAGTAAAGTGTTCCCTACACTTCTGTTAGTGTTATATGTTGTGTAAAATTTATGATGCGTCCTTGAAAAGTGCTGAAAACGTTTTTAAATTTTGTCCATAAAAATGTGTGGGAACGCTGAAAGAAAGAAGTGGTGTTTCATAAAGCCGTAACACCGTCAGTCTGGACCTCCAAGACTTCCTGAAGAAGTGTGTGAGGGACAGACTTTATAATGATTAACATACATCAGGTTCAAAATGATTCAACGCATCTTTTGCAGCAAGTGTCTCATTGTTCAACGGAAGGACATCAGAGGTCAGAGGTCAGAGGTCAGGGGTCAGGGGTCAGGGGGGGATTCCTTGTCTGTCTCTGTGTAAAGTGATGAACAGACACTAAAATGCTTTAAAACAAACGTGTCATGTGTGGATCATCATGGACACACAGAGGAGGACAACAGGGTTTATTTTTATTACTCTGACTGTGAAAACTACAGAAATGAAATGAAATATAAATGAGATAATGTTTGGACGAGTCCAGGCTGCTGAAACACATGTGAATGCATCAAAAGTCTGAGGGCGATAAAAGATCAGATTTTACATGAAATTGTTTGATTTCAGGGGAAGAAATGACTTTATATTCGGCTCTGGGTTACAGGTTTGGAGTCATTTGTCCTGCAGGTGGTGTGCTGCTGCCATTCCTATTGCTTTTCCATGTGACAACAGCGCCACTGTGTGACTTCTCTCAGGAACTGCTACCCTCACATCAACAAGTCCTGAGTGAAGCAGAGGCTTGTACTACAAAGCCACTTCAACTCAGCCAGGATATCTTCTGGTTATCTGCTTTGACTAAGCTTAACTTTGGACATCTGGATAAGCGCTGCTACAAAGCTGGTTATCAACTAGTTCAGTCAGCTCTGGGTTTTCCTATCAGCCACGAGCGTGTTCATGTGAAAGAGCCAGTGGTGTTAATTATGGGCCACATCATCAGAACCATGAATGAAGTAGGCTGCTTCATATTATATGAGATGAAACGGCAGCAAAAGTGTCTGCTACTGTGAGACAGTCAAATGTCAGTGGCGTGGGATGGAAACAACAATCTGTAATCTTCAAAAGGAAAATCTAGAAACATTGTAAACACCATCCAAAAATGTAGCGTCATCTGAGACTTAAGTTAGGTGCATGTATCACTGAGCTATGGGCCAATGTGACATTAGTACAGAGTATTATTTTGCTGTTTAGTTGGACGATGATAATACCACCCTCAATCTGTCACATAAAACACTTTGAAGTGACGCCAGACTGTTTGTGTTACTGAAGTAAAGGCTGGAAAAGTAGTTAAGGACTGATGAGGTCTGTCTGATCCAAATGTTACATTTATAATAACAGGAGCCAATTAATAATGTCTGGATTATTTTACTAATAAAATATGATGTGTTTTGTCCCAGTTCTCATCACACAGGTGTCTCAGGTTATTTTGAGCTGCAGTGATGAATCAGAGTGTAAAATATCACCATCACTGCAGACTGAAATAAACTTTGCATCATTTCAAACAGTGTTAAAATCATGTGTTTAGTGTTGTAAACAATCTCTCCATTTGTTAGAAGCTCTGTTTTAAAACCAGTGGAAATAATGAAATGATTCTACTGACCTGTGACAGCATACAGGCTGCTCTTTTTTACCTGCTGTCACTCTGGACTTTGCTACATGGAGACTTTTTTCTTCAGTGATCTGATTGGTCAGAGGTCGGGGTGTTGACAGGCTGTGATCCCATACCCTGAAGTTAACCTGCTCTGGAGCAGCTTAGCTGTTCAGCATACGTTGCCACGGTGATTTATCATGGTCAAAAGAGAACCAGCTTGGTAGTGCTGAAAACCCAGAGTTAAGCCCAAAGTTATCTGGCTAACTTCAAATCCTGCTTCCTAGTACAGGCCTCAGGACATTTCTGTCACGTGAGAAGGATCTTACCGAAGACGACTGCATTAAAGAAAACTGTGATGTACAGAGCCATGTCGTACACTTCACCCAGGTGACCAGTAGGATCACTTTAAAGAGACACTAAGAACCTCAATGATCAAAAGAGAAATCATGTTCAACCAGCATTTGATGTAATGCTTGTGAAGGTCATGTGTATTTGTGGCGCTTTAAAATTGTCAGTGTTGTCAACTGTCTACGATGTCATCATTTAATATTTTGTCTTGTTTTTTGCATTTTGTGTGGACCCCAGGGAGAGTGGTCGTTACTCAAAATGAGCATTCATTAACATGATTTACTACAAGGTGACTCCTCTGCAGTGGGACATTTATAATTATTTAGTACTTTAACTTTGCAGAATTGGTCCAATGTTCTATGTCCTGGCCGTGGAACAGTGGACCAGCTCTTTACCCTTGCGAGGCTCCTGGAGGGGTCGTGGGAGTTTGCCCATCCAGTCTACATGTGTTTTGTGGACTTGGAGCTGGACCTGTTTTTGATATTCATGGACAGGATCTCGCAACCGGGGGAGGAAGGGATCCGGTTTGGAGCCCTCAGAGTCACATCTCTGCTTTTTGCAGACGATGTGGTTCTGTTGGCTCCATCTCACCGTGACCTCCAGCATGACCTGGGGCAGTTTGCAGCCAAGTGCAAAGCGGTCAGGATGAGAGTCAGCACCTCCAAATCCTAGGTCGTGGTTCTCTGCTGGAGAACGGTGGATTATTCTCTCTGGGTTGGGAGAGAGACGAAGGAGAAGGAGAAGAGAGGAGGTGAGTATCTCCAGGTCTTGTTCACAAGTGAGAGTAGAATGTAGCATGAGATGGATTGGCGGTTTTGTGCGGTGGCTGCAGTGATGCGGGCGCTGCACCCGACCATCATGATGAAGAGAGAGCTGAGCCAGAAGGTGAAGCTTTCCATTTCCTGGTCCTTCTCCGTCCCAACCCTCACCTATGGTCATGAGCTCTGGGTAGTGACTGAAAGAATGAGGTCACAGATATAAGCGTCTGAAATGAGTTTCCTCTGTAGGGTGTCTGGGCTCAGCCTTAGAGATAGGGGGAGGAGTCAGACATCTGGAGGGAGCTCTGAGTAGAGCCGCTGCTCCTTCATGTTGAGGTGGTTCAACATCTGATCAGGACACCCAGCTTTGGATGAGCACTTGAAATGGATGGATGAATGCATGTGGAAAAATACCTATAAAGCAGAGTTTGAAAAAACTGAGGGACCGGACCTTCAGGCTGGTTAGAGCAAACTTTATGTCACCAGGTTTGGCCTGAATTTCCCTGCTGCCAGCATTAAAATCAGCCTGTTAGCACCAGGGTTGTTTCTTTAAGACATCACTGTCATGTTCTGTTGTGAATAAATACTAACAAAGTCGTGTTACTGCAGGAATACTGAATGTTGAAGCAGTTTGGTGTTCAATGCCTTGTCAGGAAGGTTTACATACATGTATACACTCGGCTACTGCAGGGTTCCTCTTTGCTTTTTGATGTGACACCAGCGCCACCGTGTGGCTCTTCTTTGGGACTGTTAATGAAGCAGGAATGAAAAAATATGTTCAACTCATTAATCAGCTGCTCAGATCATGTTTAACTTGTAGAAGCAGGTTGTTGTGCAGCAACAACAACAACAATATATTTATGGCAGCAATACTAGGCTACTGCTAATAATAATAATAATAATAATAACATTCCACCATTATTCCATCTGAAAAATATTTCCAGACTCCGGTCATCTCTCTCTGACTCCATGGCAGAACCCGTTATTCACACCTTTATCACCTCCCGTATGGAGTCTCGTTGTGGTTCCCACAGGGCCCTGGACAGGTTCCAGTAAGTGGTGGGGTCCTCGCTTGTACCAAGCCCTGGAAGACATCACCCCCACCCTCATCTACCTTCGACAGCTACTGGTCAAATCCTGCATCCACTAACCTCCCCCTCCTCACCTACAAGTCCCTTCATGGTCATGCCTCCCAGTACCCCGTCCAGAACAGTCCTCTGACACGGGTCTGCAGTCCACCCCAGACTTTTTTACATTGGTGTTCTCTTGTTTACAGAGCTATGCTTGGTTAACTTCCAGGATATTTATGTGTGTACATTAAAGAGGCAGCAGACAGCATCTTTTCCTAAATATATCATGATGAAAATAATGTGGGTTGCACAGGGTAGTGTCCACAGTAAAATCAGACTATCAGCGTTTACATAGGTTACTTAGTGACTTTGCAATCTGTGCAATAAGCTTCTGCCACCGGTGCCGAAATTTCACGGAAAAAATCTTCTTTACGGCAGGAAACGCGTCATGTATTGCGAAACTGGTCGGTCAGCCAATCAGGGACTGGAGCTGGTCCTTATGAGGAGTTGGGCATGAGATAGTTGAGTCAGGAGCACAATGGCAGACGGACAAAGTTTGGAGACAAGTGAAAAACAGCCTAGCAAAAGAAAAGGAGCTCCTCTGTGTGAGGAGGCAAAGAAGAGCAAAAAGGAGAGTGATAAAAGAAGAGGAAAAACAAGAGTAAACCTCAGTCAGGCGTTCAAGAGATGGAGGGAGCTCCGTGACCAAAGAGGCTTCAAAACCCATGTCCAGCTAGCTTTCTTTCTAATGGATCAGTAAGTAACACGGCTAAATGTTAGCTAGACCAGAGAGGACTGTACTGTACTGGCTGCTAGTTCATTCCTAGCTGGCCAGCATCGCAAATCGCCGCAACCAGGGAGCGGGTAGCGAGTGTTGGTCGGCTGACATCCTGGTTGCCATTCTACGGCAGCCCTCGGACAGTGATACCCCCCTCCCTTCCTTCTGTTCTCTTCTCACGGAGGCAGCTATCCACGCACATCGCCCAGCTAAGTTACGCCCAGCTAAGTGAACACTGGACTTTGTTTCCCATTCAATTTGAGCTCCAACCGGCCGCATGGTTTCCATACGGTAGCGTTTATTCTAGAATGGGGACTGTTTACATGTGCATATTGGTATAATTCCACTGTGTCTACTGTTGTTTGTACTGGTACTGTACATATTGGTATCATTTACTGTGAGTTGTTTGTACTGGTACTGTACATATTGGTATCATTTACTGTGAGCTGTTTGTACTGGTACTGTGCATTCTGCTATAATTATTTGCATTACTTATTTATTTATTTATTTATTGCCTTTATTTAACCAGGTCGGTCCCGTTGAGACACAATGATCTCTTTTTCAAGGGAAGCCTGGCCAAGACAGCAGCATAGAAAAGTTGCAACAAATTATAAGACACACAGAAATCACACAGCAACAGAGAAAAAATACATTACTATTACTACTTATTACTATTTGTTTTTTCTTCAGATAAATCTGATAATTGTTGCTCGGTCTCTTTACTCATTTATTTAGTAGAGTGTCCACACACCTTCTCATTCTACATATACATAGAGGTATACTGGTGGCTTTACAGCCTACATTTTATTGATTATCTCTGATCCCCACGCTCAATTTGGTCGTTGCCACAGTGTGACGCAACACCACTGACACTAGGTGGCGCCAAGCTAAAAAAAAAAAAAAGAATCCTATCTGTTGCCTCTTTAAACAAAAATAGAAAATGGCCCTGAACATGTTTTTATTGTCTGTACCGAGGGTTCATACAGAGTTTTGGCAATCTGGCACTCGTTGGTTCCTCTCGGATGTTTCAAAGCTCTGCTGCAGGATTTTTGTACACAGTCATTTACGCTGATCAGCCAAAACATTAAAACCACTGGCGGGTTAAGTGCATCACAGTGATCATCTTGTTACAGTGCAATGGTCTGCTGGGACACGTTGGGTCCTGGCATTCATGTGGATGCTACTTGACGTGCTCCATCCACCCAAACACTGTTGTAGACAAAATAAACCCCCTCATGGCAACAGCACTTATCGATGGCAGTGACCCCCCAGCAGGACAATGCACCATGCCACATCACAAAAACTGCTCAGGCATGACCTGAGGTACGGGACAAAGAGCTCAAGGCGTCACCCTGACCTCCAAATACCCCAGATCCCAACCTGATCAAACATCTGAGGGACGTGCTTGTACCCCAGAGTTACCCCCGATCCACATTGGGTGCTCCTTGGACTGAACTTAGCTCTGACCTGTTAGGACATGGACACAGGACCTGTGGAGGGTGTCCCTTGGTGTCTGGCACCAGGGTGTTAGCTTCTTTTGGGTCCTGTGGGTTGTGAGGTGAGGTAACCGCACGTCCCACAGATGTTTGATCAGATGGGGATCTGGGGAATTTGGAGGGCAGGTTGATGCCTTGATCTCTTTGTCACGTTCCTCGCAGCATTCCTGAGCAGTTTTTGTGGTGTGGCGTGACTCATTGTCCTGCTGGGGGGCCACAGCTACTGGGGAGTGCTTTGTCTGCACTGGTGCTCAGGTGGGTGGAGCCTGTGTGGTGACACCCACATAAATGTCCCAACAGAACATTGAACTGCAACAAGATGATCAGTGTTGTTCACTTCACCTGTCAGGGGTTTCAGTGTTTTGGCTGATTGGTATATATGCCAATGTCAGGGTGCATTTTAGCTGCTCTTTGTAATAATGTGTCGTCCACCTGTTTTATGCTTCTATGGTTCACTTACAGCAGATATTAACATGCTGTGTTTTATATTGCTTGTTTTAGTCGGCACATGAGGATGGACATGGACATTGTCGTGTTGGACATGAGGACATTTTAAACGACTGCAAAGTTGATTTGCCGCCAAGTTAAGACACATCAGAAGAGCTAACGAGCTGACTCACGTGAAGGACTGGACCTGAGGTGAAGCTAGCTCACCCAGCCCGAGCTAACAGGATGCTAGCTCCAGCTATCTTCATCACTGAGCACACCTGTAAGGTAAGACAGTACTGTGTGTGTCCTGTGGTTAAATACCTGTCACACTGCTGTGACCTGAGAGAGCTCGTTAATTTTTACACACCTATGAGCAGAAGGGTTTTACTGTAATATACTGTAAGTCACAACATACTGATGCTACAGTTTCACAGCTCATCTCTGCACACTGACGTGCTTGACGTGCTGACGTATTGCGGTAAGCGAGTTGTGTCATTTCCGGTGTTTCTGTGACAGCGTCTCTGTACTGCTCTGGTGAATTCTACTAGCCTGCTTTCTCACTTCAGTTGCTTTAACGTTGCTTTAACGTCTACTTCAAGTCTTATTCTGT
>NC_065526.1:985605-994743 GCF_006386435.1 Epinephelus moara | reverse complement strand
GTCTGTCCGTCCTGGAAGAGGGATCCCTCCTCAGTTGCTCTTCCTGAGGTTTCTACCGTTTTTTTTCCCCGTTAAAGGGGTTTTTTTGGGGAGTTTTTCCTTATCCGCTGCGAGGGTCATAAGGACAGAGGGATGTCGTATGCTGTAAAGCCCTGTGAGGCAAATTGTGATTTGTGATATTGGGCTTTATAAATAAAATTGATTGATTGATTGAAACAAGTCAAAATAGAATAAAATGATGGAGACTGCTCACAGTGCTGTGTCATGGCAGAATACTGTGGGAACCTGGATTCTGATTTTGTTTTCCAGGGGCCTCCTTACAGAAACACCCTAAGTCTGAAATCCTATCTTATCACAGTTCAGGATGACTTTTAGTTATTTTGGTATTGAAGTAACATGTTTACTAACTGCATTAAAAAAAATCCTTTTGTCTCATGATAGAAACTGTATCCTAATAAAGCCGCCTGTTAATGACGCTGTGGGCTAATGGGCATGTAGCTACTTCAGGTTCAGATGATATGTCATGTTTGTAGTCGACCAATGAAGATGAGTTTACATATCACCTTGGGTTCGTCCTTCACCTTCTCAAAATGATCCCACACTTTGGATTTCCTGCCCGACATGATTATGATTCAAATTAAAGTCCCACATCGTCCAGTCATATAGTTCGGATTTATTTTGACTAAGTGTAGCTCCTATCAAAGTGTCACATTTTTTTTTCTTCTGTTTTTTCTGCGACACCAATTAAATTTTGCAGACTAATGACCTCTCTTGTTGATGTAGCTAACATTTAGTCGACCATGAGGGGGCAGCCCAACTCCTAACTGGATGTGACACAAGCGAGCGTTGTTTTCTGTTGGACTGTCCTGACTGTTCGTGAGCAACGCGCCGTTTGGAGCTAAACTTTAGTGGGATGCCCCGTTTCTATTTCTACTCTGTTGCTCGCATTGGAAGCGCTGCAGTGAACAAGGAACGGCTGATTCATAAGGTTTAATGAGGACTTACGTACAGGATAACTCCTTATTTCACTACAATGGTCTAAATAATGTCAGGGTTATTACGATCCAGCTACAACCCCTCCTACATCTAGAAGCACTGTCCGCTATGGAAACGCAAAACACATCTAGGGTTTAAGTACATGTCCGTACGGTTTACGCATGGTTCTGAGGGTACTATAGCAAAACTGTTTGGTGTAAACGCGGCCTCTGGTTTATCCGTCTTGAGTAGCCTAATGCTACACTCCAATCAAAGATAGTTTACTTTGTAAACACAGACATGACTGGACAGCTGCAATTAAGAATCACATTTACAGTTATAGTTAGGAATTCTTAAGTTAAGATAAGGGGTCTGGGATAATAAATAATAGGAAGATAGAAAAACTCTCTTCTTTGAAATTAAAGATAGGACAAGCAGTTAGGATATTTTTCTGTAAGTAGGCCCCAGAAAAGCATCAGTGACCTTCGGCCATTATTGAACCACAGCAGTGCAGCTTGTGGTTTTCTTTGTGTCATCTGCAGTGGACTCAGTGGTTTCATTAAACTGTGATTTGATATTCCAGCAGTGCTAACCCCTGTTTCTATTGGGATGTTTGAAGAAGAGCTTTGCTTAAGTTAATTCTGGCTTGTACAAGGATCCTGCCCTCTTTAAATGTGCACATTTGATGCTAGATTATTAGTTAGTTTTACCAGTGACTGCTTATTTCTGCTGTTATTCAGCTGTTACTCAGAGGGATCTTTGTCTCTTTATGTTGTCAGTCTGACTGAACCATCCTTCATCGTTTTGTTCTTTGTGTAGAAAACTATTTGTAAACTCAACTTTGTACAATCTGAAAGCGTCAAAGACCATTCAGTCACAGAGAGGAGTCCTCTTATACATCTGACTGGACCACATCAAGCTCTGGCAGCAGATCACAAACTTTTCAACAGTAGTGTACCTAGCACCAAAGCTGACACTAATAAATAACTGACGATGAGTTCGGATTGATTAGAAAGATTAAATGAAGCTGTCTGGGGTACATTTATCTCCTGACGTTACCAAGTGCCATTTACTCACAACCTGCGCAAACCGTCCGACATGAATGTTAATTGTCGTCACACAAGCAGCCAAAGAGGAGACTGTGATGAAGAACGCTTACTAAAAGATAAGGAATAATGAGGGATTTAGAAACCTAATCATTTTATAGCCATACTTTGCATTTTTAAATACGTCAGGCGGAGACTCATTGTGTGTTGCTGACACCCAGAAACACACATTTAATATTATATTTTGACTCATTTTCATCAAGAATGTCCTCCCGCCACATGAGTCGCATCTAGCAAACGTTACTGTAACGTTATGCTAACGCAGACTAACATCACTGTAAGGTAAGAAAAATCTGTTGTATTTCTTTTGAAAAACATTAATGTTGCTGTGTTGCTAGTCTTGTGTTTTGTGTTTTGGTGTTGTGAGAAAGCTCCTGTTAAGTGCACATTATACACCACACTGTGTTTACAGTCACTGAAGAGATTTTTACTGCCAAATTAATCTTAGAATTAATGTTAAAGTTGTCAGTAATAAATAAGTAATAAATTATGATGGTGAAAAGATGAGAGATTAGACAAAGCTGTTTAAGGTTGATGTTAATCTCATAATGTTACCATCTGCCATTCACTCACAACCTGCCCAAAGCTTGAACCGATTGGTGTCTGAGTTAACCTGGAGAGAATTTAAGACTGTCTTGCTGTCGGATGAGAGGCACCTAGCTAACGTTACTGTAACGTTATGCTAACATAGACTGACATCACCAAGACAACTGTAAGGTAAGAAAAATAAACTCTTACCCACTACCATTTACTCACAGCCTACGCAAAGCTTGAACCGTTTAGCGTCAACATTAACTGTTGCCACACAAGCAACCAAATATGAGCTGGAGAGAAGACTGTGATGAAGAAAGACGCTTACCAAGAAGAAATTATGTCACTTTTGGATGTTTGCTGAAAGGTAGGGAGTGATGAGGGATTTCTACACCTAATAATTGTAAAGCCATTTTGCGGTCAAGTACATCTGATAAAGATTCACTGCCTGTTGCTGACACCCAGAAACACACGGATTTGGACAATTTTCTTATTGTTGCCTTCTCTGTGTTTAACATCAACCTGCCATGGGACGGAAATTAGCTGCCTGGTGTAGTGTAATATTTACTATAGTGTTCGTACTGTACCTTTAAACTGACCTTTAAAAGATACGTGTTGAAGCAATATAATCTGTGCAACTGACAAATTACACACTGATTTAATATTTCATGTATTCTTATGACACACACACACTCATTGAGCACTTAAGCATTGTGGTGGAGACACACACTCATTGAGCACTTAAGCATTGTGGTGGAGAAGCACCTAGTGGGTTCAGAAAACACTANCAGCAGAAATTGACACCTTTATGATCAGCGCCCAGTGGAAAAGTTTAAGGAAAAGAGATGACTCAGCAGAAATTCTACGATAAAAGAGCGAGCGCAAACAAAGAAATTTCAGTCTTGCTCCGGAGCTTGGCTCATTGAGTTGTGATGTGTTTGTTGCCTGCGAGAACATTAAACTCAGTTGCATCTGATTCTACGTGTCTCCAGTGATTTTTTGACCTCTGAGTATTTGAGTTTTTGATATCATAATGGAAGACAAAGAAAGTCTGTTTGAGAAGAGAAGAGCGAGGTCGTGAGCTTTCTGGCACGGCTCGGGACCTTGACTTTTTTGCTTCCACACTGGCTATAATCTCATGTATTTACAAGTAATTGTTTATTAATACATATTGTCCCATTTAAAAATAAATGAAATTTTGTCTTTAATGTTTCAATATTTCAACTCATTTTCATCTTGTGAGAGATTAAGAAGTCTTTTTTCCAGATGAGACATACCTAGCTTACGTTATTGTAACGTTATGCTCATGCAGACCAACATCACTGACGACCACTGTAAGGTAAGAAAAATAAACTCTAACTAAGCCTGTGCAATTAATCGTCTGGTGATCGTGATTATGATTTTGAGGTCAAATGATTTCAAAATTAATGAAATCAAAGGTAAATGATTTTTGGTAGCCTAACTCTCATCCGATCTTGTTCGAATTCGTCGATCAACTTGTATGGGCTTTATGGTATGTTGAATTTTGGTCAGTAAATACTGCCTGGAATCATTGAGTGTTTCTTACAAAAAAAAAGAAAAGTTAGTTTGTGCATTTAAGTGGACTTAACTATGTTTACTAGAACAGGCATTTTTAGAACCTCCTTGTACTTAAAAATGTCCTCTGTTACAAAGTTTTTGGGCAATAAATGATACAGCATGTTTTCAAAGTCAAAACATAATCGTTTACATAATCGTGATTTCAATTTTGACCAAAATAATTGTGATTTCATATTTTTTCCATTATCGAGCAGCCCTAACTCTTTTATTTATTTTTTTATTTTCTTTATATTTATTTACTCACAACCTACACAAAGCTTGAACCACTCAGCATCAACATTAACCGTTGCCACACAAGCAGCCACATATCAGCTGGAGAGAAGACTGTGATGAAGAAAGATGCTTACCAAGAAGAAATTATGTTACTTTCAGATATTTCTTTACTGAAAGGTAGTGAATATTGAGGTATTTAAAAACCTAATAGTTTTATAGCCATACTTTGCATTTTACGGTGGTGTCCATGGGATGAAGACTTGCTGTGTGTTGCTGATGTTCAGAAACACATGGATTTTGACATTTTTGACTTTCACATTTCGATATTTTGACTCATTTTTGTCTAAAAGAGATGAATACTTAGGAGACACATTTAGTTACTGAAATGTTACACTAACACAGACTAACATAGGACTGTCTCGTTATTAATAACCCTTTAAAACCGGCGGGAGCGCCCACGATCCCATTTGCATATTGATTTTTAAATGCCGGTAGAATTGCAACCAAATAAGATAGAACAATAATTCTTTTTGCATTTAAAACCGGAGGAGTTACTCTAACTTACCATGCATTCATCATGTCCCAGAGTGCTGTTTCCTTGCACTGACAGGTTTGTAGAAAAACAGTAAAAAGCGCTAAGAACAAAAACATTATAATCCTGAACGCCGGTATTCACAGCACTTCCTATGTTGGACTAAACGTCATCACGTTGTGAGCATGAACTGTCACGTTATTTTCTTGCGTGTCTTTCTCGCGACACTACCCGCGGCAACAAGGAGTGACGTCATTTCCCGGGAAATTCTTCTCTTTCTTCGGTGGTAAATATTTTTCTCAGCTTGCAGTCACACACTCGCTCTCGTTTTGTATTTTACTCTTTCACAACAACACTTAGACACACACACCCCACACTCGCACACACACTAGACACTCACCACACACTCGCACACACACCAGACACTCACCCCACACTCGCACACACACTAGACACTCACCACACACTCGCACACACACTAGACACTCACCACACACTCGCACACATATATTTATGGAACCGCAACAACCCAGACGCGCGAAACGGCTTTTCTCCCGGCGCGAAGCTTTCAAGCTAATTACAGCGTCGGATGAAGATTCAGTCCACTCATCTGGTCCAGATTCTGCCAACAGTGGAGATGACGCTGACCTCATCCAAGGGAGAGATCCCTCCTATGACATGTATGTATATATTCATGAAATAGTGTTTGTTTTTGAGTTAGAGTAAAGTAAAGAAAATATACATGTAACACAACTGAAAGCATTTTGCACTAAATACGCACCATTATTATATTACTCTCATGTTGAACACATCTAACACACTGTGTAACATCTGTATGCAGAGTTGACGATGATGATGAGGAGGAGGAAGTGGGGGGGGTCTCCTCACCCTGCACCCCGGAGGGAGGCAGAGGGGGAGGAAGGAGTCGGTCTCCAGCAAACAGAGGCTCCAGGTCAGAGACACTCCCTGGTGATGCAGCTGGCTGGAGAACCAAAAAGGAGCCTGACATCTTGCCACATGCCCTACCACATTTTCTGCCCAAAAGGAGGCCAGGTGTGCAGCCACCTCTATCACAGTATGTGGACAATCCCTCTCCATCTGAGCTGTTCAGGATGTACTTTCACCGGGCTGCCATCAAAACACTGTGTGCCAACACCAATAAAAATGCAGCAAAAATATTGCTCATCGTGGACAGGAACTGTCACAAGACCTATCACAGCTCCGCTGGTGCTACTGAAAAGTAATGTTTGACTTTTAACTTTGAACTTTGGTTGTTGTATTGTAAATAGTTTATTTTGATGTGCATGTTGTATTTTTGCTAATTGTGCACAATGTGCATTTAACTTTCGTTTTTGTTACATTTTATAAAAATGAGTGTGTCTCAAAAATTAAGTTATGAAAACACTCAAAATAAATTTTCTGTGGTTTGAAAGGACTTTGTGCAACTTTTTTACATTTACAATTTTGAGGGATACAGACACGATATTTCTGTATTTAGAAAAATATGTGTAAAAACAAAAACGATTTTCATTTTTTTAGTGGTTTATTGCACTTTTTTTTTAGCAATTTCTTTCATTAGTATGGACATATGTCCACACATATTATTAAAATTTGGGATTTAAGGGTTGTATTGTTGTATAGCATATTAAAATACTCCAAAAAATGGCCCTACAGCAGGTAAAATTGTAAAGATATGCTCTGGTGGACTTGTTCTGTGGTAGGTCATAAAGGGTTAAGGACAACTGTAAGGTAAGTAAAATTTACTGTACTAAATATATGTTTTGTTCTGTGGAAATATTAGTGTTACTGGATTGTTTGTGTTGTGGCTTTTGGTAATCAGCAAGCTTCTGTAAAGTGAACTTAAACCACTTTTAATTATTATTATTATTTTTAACAGTTTATTATTAGCAGGGCTGTATCCAACTCAGAATTTTGTCAGCCATATCAGATTTGGCTGTTCAATGCTCATATTTTCTACATATATTCTTTTCTTTATTTTCCATATAGAGTTTAGGAGTGTAAACAAGTTAGGTGAGATGTTCAGGTTGACAGTGATGTCTATGTAATTGAGTAATGAGTAAAGAAGCCAAATTAGCCCTCTGCGCGTATGCCTTCTATTTATGCTAATGACAGATCGTAAATGTGCAACAACATTTTTTGCCACACTAGATATCAAACATAAGTCATGTACTGTATCTTATGAAGTTCCTTTGAGCTCTAAATTGACTATTTCAAGGTAGAAGATAACATTATGTCAGAGTCTGACCAGGCAAAGCCTCTCTTCCTTCAGGCAGTCACCTCCATCTCACTCAGACTCACCCTGGGTCTGGGTCTGCAGCTGCCTGCCCAAAGAGCAGTGTGAAACTGAAGAGCGCAAAAGGCAACAGCTGGTCAAATGTAAGGTAAGAAAAATGTAATTACACTGTTGTATGCTTTGTGTAAAATACTGCTGTTGTTGCATTGCTGGTTTATTATGTGTTGTGGTTTGGTCCTGAAGAGAGGGCTCCTGTAATGTGCAATTTACTCGGGTGTTGTCAAAATTATCGTTTTTCAGATACCATTAGATCCTTAAACTTAGTATTGATTCAGATATTAACCTGCACAGGTATCCTTTGATCTGCCGGCTTGCGCAAAGATCAGCTGTCTCTGACCATTTTAAACAGGCACTGCTGCAGACCGACAGCCCCTCACCTCACAGCAGCAGCCTGGACCTGGGCGCACACACATGCGACGTGAACATGGCAAGTACAAGCCGTTAGAGTCAGAGTCCTTTGTGACCAGTTTTGGTCGAAAATGTTAAAAGCAAGAGTGCTGTGTGGAAATATTTTGCATATGGAGCAGATGATCCAGGAAAGCTGAAAGATGTCGACAAGCCCATATGCAAGCAATGCTACAAAGTGGTCGGCGCCAAGTCAAGTAGCGCCACTAACCTGGTCAAGCATTTGAAAGACCGGCACTCCGAGCTGTGTGAGGAGTATCGAGAGATCAGCAAAACTCCTGTTTAAACATGTAAATCAGGCCTATCCAATTAGCGGTCCAGAAGCAACCTCTGAGTGGCCCGGGCAGGGATCGGTACTGAACCTGGAAAAGGGCCCGAGGCAAATTTAATCAAGGCCGTAATAATAGTAAGCTCCGATAATGGTGGGCGATATCTATCTATCGTCTCGCGATAAACACTTATGCGCCATAGACAGAAAAAACGTTCGATACAACGCTCGATAGTGTTACTGTGTTCTGTAGGGGAAAAAACACGAGGAAAGCCGAGCAAGTTACAGTCGGGCTGTGCAAGGTTGGCTGCATGAACGCATATCATGGTTCTTATATTGCCAGATTCCAGAGAGTCTCCGCCCTTCATATATGGCAGAATATGTCAAACTTCCAACTTGCTATGGTGAGATACATGTAAAAATGTAAGAATTTAGTAACATGGATTTTGTTTTTTTCATTGATATAAAAATTAATATAAAATACAGGCACATAGAAGGACATGTAATGATGGCAGATCTGGTTAGCCCAGATTGTCCTGAAAAACCCAAGATATAGCATGTGTATGTAGCCTTTATAATGACTGTGATATGAGCTTAAAAGTAAAGGCAGGAAAAATACCCCAAAAAGGCCTAGGACCCATAGGGTTAAACGCAT
Organism: Epinephelus moara; assembly: GCF_006386435.1. Taxonomy (NCBI): domain Eukaryota; kingdom Metazoa; phylum Chordata; class Actinopteri; order Perciformes; family Serranidae; genus Epinephelus; species Epinephelus moara. The sequence continues at coordinate 986,145 of NC_065526.1, read as the reverse complement.
GATGGTATGTCGGACTGCAGGATGTTTCCACAGCTCCTATCCCTCTGCCCCTCTCCTTCTCCACATACACACAGCTGACGGTCAGTCATTGAGACTTTTCACATTTAAATTGTGCAATTAATGGAGGTTTGGCCTTACATTGTGATGGGAAGTGAACACCCACCTTTTGGGTGAAAGTCAGTGACTGTTGCTGGTTCTGTGGTGTTGACATTTCAAATCTGATGCCTGCAATGCAACTACATCATTTCTGTACTATATCATTGAAAAAATAATTTTTACTTAAAGAGGCAACAGATAGGATTAGTGTTTTTTTTTTTTAAAGCTTGGCGCCACCTAGCGTCAGTGGTGTTGCATCGCACTGTGGCAACGACCAAATTGAGCGTGGGGATCAGAGATAATCAATAAAATGTAGGCTGTAAAGCCACCAGTATACCTCTATGTATATGTAGAATGAGAAGGTGTGTGGACACTCTACTAAATAAATGAGTAAAGAGACCGAGCACCAATTATCAGATTTATCTGAAGAACAAACAAATAGTA
>NC_065526.1:981948-983897 GCF_006386435.1 Epinephelus moara | reverse complement strand
CCAGCTAGGAATGAACTAGCAGCCAGTACAGTCCAGTCCTCTCTGGTCTAGCTAACATTTAGCCGTGTTACTTACTGATCCATTAGAAAGAAAGCTAGCTGGACATGGGTTTTGAAGCCTCTTTGGTCACGGAGCTCCCTCCATCTCTTGAAGGCCTGACTGAGGTTTACTCTTGTTTTTCCTCTTCTTTTATCACTCTCCTTTTTGCTCTTCTTTGCCTCCTCACACAGAGGAGCTCCTTTTCTTTTGCTAGGCCGTTTTTCGCTTGTCTCCAAACTTTGTCCGTCTGCCATTGTGCTCGTGACTCAACTATCTCATGCCCAACTCCTCATAAGGACCAGCTCCAGTCCCTGATTGGCTGACCGACCAGTTTCAAAAGACATGACACGTTTCCTGCCGTAAAGCAGATTTTTTCCGTGAAAATTCGTCCCCAGTGGCAGAAGCTTATTGCACAGATTGCAAAGTCACTAAGTAACCTATGTAAACGCTGATAGTCTGATTTTACTGTGGACACTACCCTGTGCAACCCACATTATTTTCATCATGATATATGTAGGCAAAAATGCTGTCTGTTGCTTCTTTAACTAACTCAGAAAAAATTTGAACCTAAACTTTTCCTTGATACAGAATCTAGCAACTCTTTCAGAAAAACAACAAAACATCAATGATGACAGCATGTTGAATAAATATTAATGATGATGGTTTGTGTATTGAACTCTTGATATAAGTGCCTCTCTCCTCTGTAGTTCAGTAACAGCTCAGCTCCTCCCTGAGTCTCTACGTCTACTCTACTCTGACCTGTATTCTCACTTCTCTCAGTTACACTTCCACTCTGTTCAGCTCTGGAAATAAACCATCATTGATTTGCTGTTCACCTTTTGTGGATGCAAAAATAATGATGCACAGTATCTAAACAAATAATTGCCACAGAAAAATGACTTGCTTCACAATCTCATTCACTGTGGCAGTTCAGTCAGCAAACTACTACTGAATATAAGGCAGGAAAGAAGGAAAACACTTTTGGGTGGTTATCCATGGTTATACATGGATGGTTTTATCTTGAGTGAGAATGTTCTGCCAAATATCTTAAAGTTCCCATCTAAACATGTTCTATGAGTAATATCTTGTTGAACATGGTTTTCCTACATAAAAAGTTAAAAACAGCTTGAAAAGCTTTGGAAGCTCATCTACTCCTTCTCCCTCAGTGAGAACCTCTGGATCCAGCCTTGCAACAATATGGCTAGAGTTGGCGTTAGAGGAAATGTCGGAGATATTCAGCTGTATATGTTTGAGCCTTAGTCAGACCCACACTCAAATGAAAGGTCTGTTATTGACCAATATCAGCAAGTAAGATAAAATAATCCTCTGTTAGTCCTACAGCAGGGAATTTTTGCAGATGTGTCAGAATTGTGTAGTTAGTATCTTTTATTTGTGAATGTTGTTCATTAGTTTGCTAGCCTGTAACTGGCAGTGGCTGACACAGTGTTGTGGTTGTGAAACGTACATTTACTTGATGTTTTCAACTCAAAATGACAGATTAGACTCTGCTTTCAAAGACACATTCAGAATTTATAATTTTTATAGCAGTGACAGGTCGACAGCAAACATGGTGCAGTGATTTTAAAGCTGCTGTTGATTTAAATCAGCTACTTTTACTCTTCAACTGGTGAACTGTGGTACCACTGGATGTATGATGTAATTTTTAATGCCTGAAAATTCAAAGTTTATTTCATGGTCTGTTTGATCAGCAGTTATTTCTGTATATATTTTCTTTTAGTTGAAATGGTGTCTTGTGTTTGAACCATGATGAAGTTTGTTTGTCCCTGATGTGGATTTGCTGCTCATGTGAATCCTCCCACAGTGTTTCATTAGCAGCTGTAACCACAGTGACTCTGATCAAACAGGAATCATCAGAATCCATCTGATATGAAGCTGTGGTTTGAATACCA
>NC_065526.1:979352-981456 GCF_006386435.1 Epinephelus moara | reverse complement strand
AAAGGCTTCCAGCAGCTTGTCAGTGTGTCAGCTTGTGTTTTTGTACAGAGACTGTGGCTTTGCTGTCACTGTGGGCCTCACAGCACAGTAGTACACAGCAGAGTCTGTCACTGCAGCAGAGGAGATCTGCAGGTCCATTTGGGTTTTATCCTCACTCACTGTAACAGACAGTCCAGAGTTTGTTGCATTTTGTCTTCCAAAGTGAAAGATGATGAACTCTGGTGGTTTTCCTGGATATTGTCGATACCAGTAGAAATAATCACCAGCAGTTGCTTGTTTGGAGTATCTGTAGGACAGAGTAACAGTGCTGCCTTCTAAACTGTACTCTTCATTCTTGACTGGAGTGAGTTCTTCACAGCTGACACCTAAAGAGAAATATGTTTGTTACAAAACTCTAAAGTAAGGAATCATATTTATTAAACATTGGAATTTAATTTCAAATAATGTACCTGTTACAAATGAAAGTAAATAAAGAGGAATTGCATAATAGTCCAGTGACAACATGTTTAACAAAGTCTGTTTGTGTATCAAACTCTGTTGAATATAATAGTTTCTCTCTCTTCTATAGTTTTAGTAATAATTTAGCTCCTCCCTCAGTCTCTTTGTCTCCTGTTAGATCTGTGTTTTCACGTCTCTTAGTTACACTGTCTCTTAGTCAGTGGGCTCGTAGCAACATTTTGAACCAGCTGGCGGTGGGAGGTTAATCTCTCCCAGTGATTCCTATATCACATAATTTTAGAAAGGTCTGGACCACCAGCATTAAACCACCTGCCACAGTTCCTGGGTTTTAATGGAACTTAATATCACAAATTGTCAACATTGGAAATTACTGTTTGTTTTTAAACATAATGTGATCAAAAGGCAAAATGTAAATGCAACATGAGAGGACCTAGGATTTATAGATAGATAGAGCAACAGAGAAATGTATTTCAAAAAGATAAGAACAAATGTAGTGAACACCTGAGTTTAATGCTAACCAGTTTATGGAGATAATTGATAAAAAAAAGTTTAACATGAGGTCTCCAAATAACTGTCCAGTTACTGAAATCGCTTCAGAACAGTCACACCTATTCAACAAGACTCAACCCAACCGATTTTATTCCTGTTTGATTTAAAATATCAATGAGCACAAACACCTCTTTATATGCGGCTGCAGTTAAAATGGAATCGGGATCACAATGAAAATAAACCTGTAGTTTTCTTGTAGTTTCATCCTTGAGAGTTGTACATGTTTGTGATAACTGTTTTCAAGTGAAGAAGTTTTATATGTATTTTATGAATGTCTTATCTGTCTGTCTGTCTGTCTGTCTGTCTGTCTGTCTGTCTGTCTGTCTGTCTCTGTCTATCTGTCTCTATTAGATTTACGAGCATTTGCTTTTACACTCAATTATGACAGTGTATTGCTGATAAACATATTTTTCCACAGCACTCATTTATCATGAGTTGGTGTTAGATACAAGAACATGTTACTTTGGTCTGTTTTATCTTAATGGCTTTCTGTTGTTTTTATCACCACTACAAAACCATCTAGACTGTATCATCACAAACTATCGAAGTCTAACAGTGTGTGACTCCCTCTAGTGGATGTTGTGGAGTATTGTGTTGTCTTTGCTCATAATGTTTTTGTACAGAGTTTTGGTGTTTCCTGTCACTGTGGGCTGCAGAGCACAGTAGTACACAGCAGAGTCAGACAGCTGAAGCTTCTGGATCTTCAGAGGAACTGATGTCCCATTTTTTTCTACGTTAAATTGGTCTTTCTGGAAGTCTGGAGAATTATCTACTTTTTGTGAGTAACTCCTCAGTATGTACTGTGGGGAATTATTCACTTCTTCTTTGTACCAGAACAGAGTGGGACTTGAATAAATGGTCTCAAATGTACAGCCAAGTGTAACTGTGTGTCCTTCAGTAGCGATGACATCTCCTGTTGGCTGGATCACTCTGTCTTCTCCTTTACACTCTGGGGAAGAAGAGAACATGCAGAGGAAGAGATGAATCAATAAAGATGATTGATTAAAGGAGAACAATCAGTAGGTTTAAAGAGTTACCTAGACAGAGAGTCAGAATCAGGATGTTTCTCAGCCAGTGTTTCATGTCTGCAGTGAGA
>NC_065526.1:977212-978179 GCF_006386435.1 Epinephelus moara | reverse complement strand
CCAACAGCAGCCATATTTACAGGATTTCAGTGATATAAATAATCACATATTGTCAACAAAGCAACTGAAACAGATGTGTTTTAAAGTAATTTCCTCTTACGGCATCATGTAATAAAAATGAGAGGACCTAGGATTGAATCCTGTGGTACACCACAAGAAAATCACAGCCTAAAGCCTAGTTCACATTACACGATTTTCTCCACGATTTTGACGTCGCAATGGATTTTGAGAGCCACCTTGGGTCCGAGGTGAGTTGGCAGATAGTCTGCCATGACGAGTCCTCATGTGTGAACAAGCCTACGAGCAAGTCGCCCCCTCATTTGTGACTGGGACTGGATATCTGGCATGCTAGAAAACTGGAGAAGTGTGACACGACTGACAAAGAGCGTCAGCCAATGAGAGGCAGGATACGTCCCACGTCAATACGCAGGAGGACGGAAGAAATGTCAGGAGAACAAACCGCAGGGTTGCCACTGGCCAGGTCCACTTATTAGCTGTGACTCTGGGCTTGTTTCTAAAGTGGAGTTACTTATTTGGGCTTGCTCTCTAAACGTCACCTTCCTCTACATATATCCGTCAATAAGTTATTGAAATGCATGATAGTCACTTCTTGTTTCCATAGCCCTGGTTGCTTGTTTCTCTCCAAAGATCTGGAAACACTGACAATCCAGCAAGCAACAACCACAATGGCGGCATCCGCAGGATCACGGAGAGCATGTTATGTTTGGACCCAGGCCCTGGAGGCTGATCTGATTCAACACTGGGTAGAATATCCATGCCTTTACGATGTGTCGTCTCCCAGTTAAAAACGTAGTTTGGCAACATCACCACATTATCTGGGGCTCTGTTGACGAGGGCTCCGTGGAGAAATCTTGTGGTGTGCACACATTTGGCGAGACTCCCGCTGACAGAAACACATGTCAGCAGGTATGAACACTCAAAAGATTACGATCGTCTCCGCGACGCA
>NC_065526.1:975530-976712 GCF_006386435.1 Epinephelus moara | reverse complement strand
TTAACATTTATATTTATATTTACATTTAGCATTTAGATTTAACATTTAGATTTAGATTTAGCATTTAGATTTAGATTTAATATTTAGATTTAGATTTAGCATTTAGATTTAACATTTAGATTTAGATTTAATATTTAGATTTAAAATTTAACATTTAGGTGCCACATTTAATATTTAGATTTAACTATTTAATATATTTCTAAGTTAACAAATATTGCTGTAAATGTGGTAAAAACTTTTTTAAACATTGTTTGAAGCTAAATGTGACAAAATGTTGATGTTATTTTCAGCGTGAGACACTTTACAAACGGCACCCCATAGTAGTATTATTCCAAGTGTTCATTCTTGTGAGTCACATTAAATCCTTTTCTTACTTTTCGAGCAAGACACTGTGACACACCATCCACTCCAGAAACCACCAGTGACAGTGTAAAGTGTGAGGCTAACACAGCTAGCCATGCTGCAACTGCTGCTGACTTAGCAGCTGCAGGCAAACAAGAGAAGACCCCAAAATATTCAGAGCATTATCCCAAGTACAGCTCAATAAATGTAGCAGGAGCTCCCTGCTCTGTCTCTCTTTCAGCTAGGAAGTTGTTGGCCTGACAAACATTGAAGACTCCTGTTGTAGAGGATCCTTACAAGGAAGAAAAACAGCAGCTCTGGGAGGAAATACTGGCATCCTCCAATGAAATACAGGCAGAAACTATACATGGACCTACACGTTCAATATATAGAAAAGTTGTAAAAGTCATATTAAATAAGTGCTCATATGTTAATGTGTGAAAGAAGTTTCTCTGTTGTTCTGTCAGGTTGTGATTTCTTGTGGTGTTCCACAGGGTTTGATCTTAGGTCCTCTCATTTTATATTTACCTGATGTCGTTACATCAAACTGACAATGTGTGATTACATATTCCATTAACATCCAGTAACTATGGCAGCTGGTTTATTACATGTAAAGTGCTTTTGTTCCACACTTTTCTAAAATGACGTAATAAAGAAATCATGAAAAGAAAAAACAAAATAACTGAACTTCCCACCTCCAGCTGGTACACAATGCTGCTACCAGTCTGTTAACCAGGAGGAAGTGTAAGTGAGAGAAGTGAAAATACAGATCTAAGAGGAGACGGAGAGACTCAGGGAGGAGCTAAGATGTTACTGAACTATAGAAGAGAGAGAAACTTG
>NC_065526.1:973416-974348 GCF_006386435.1 Epinephelus moara | reverse complement strand
CAGAAATCTCTCAACAGTTGAGCTGTTTCTGTCCACAGAGTAACACTGTACACTTGACATTTTCCACTGTCTTCTCCTCTCAGCCTCATCAACAATGTTAGTCTAATGGCTTCATTTTCTCTACTTTTTCCAGGACTAATAGCTGGAGACAAAATCTCTCCTGTACAAGATGAAGCCAGTCAAAGAGAAGGACAAGCTGTCACACTCACATGTCAATATGAGACAACGTAAAATTATCCTGCACTCCACTGGTACAGACATCATTCTGACCTTCAGGCACCTCAGTTTATACTCTGGAAAGGAGCAAAAACGAACCCAGATGAACATATTCGTGATGATAAAAAATATGGATCTGAAACATCATCAGACTCAACTGAACTGACCATAAAGAATCTAACCCTGGCAGACACAGCTCTCTACTACTGTGCTCTAGAAACACAGTGATACAAAGTGTAGAAGAGGCCGTAAGGAAACACCACAACTCTGTACAAAAACCTTCTGAACAAAGACAACACAATACTCCACAGCGTCCACTAGAGGGAGCCGAATACTACATGACTTTAAGGGAGAATCAAACAACAGATGAGAAAAGTTGTCAGGTTAGATCTGAGAGGCAGAGACCAAAGGTGTCATCTCTCTTCACTGCTGTTTTATTCCTAAAATATCAACTGGTTTGCTCAATCACCTGCTCTATAAGTCCAATACTAAAGAAACCTGGTGCAGATCCTAACAATTTAAACAATGTTCTACCAATTTCAAATTTACTGTTCCTCCTGAAAACAGTTCAAATATCACTTGCAGCTCAGGTCCTCACTCACCTTAGTCACAACAATGTGAACATTTTCAGTCTGGTTTTCGCTCCTGTCACAGTCCTGACACAGCTCTGGTAAAAATCACTAATGATCTCTTAATGGCAGCTGACTCTGGGCTTT
>NC_065526.1:959836-970279 GCF_006386435.1 Epinephelus moara | reverse complement strand
ATGAGCAAAGACAACACAATACTCCACAACATCCACTAGAGGGAGTCACACACTGTTAGACTTTAACAGGAGGTCCAAATAAAGTCTACAGTCCTTGTATTTACAACAAAGTTATGGAAGACAGAAGACTGAATCTACTGTATCAAATATGTGTTTGAGTCTTTTATGTTGTTGAAGTTGTGTATATTTGTCAAGTTCTCAAGTATTTTTCATGCAATATCCCCACTTGAAAGGGAGAGAGTCATCTACCAGAGGTCTTAACTGGATTTCACTCAATGACCAGGCCACTTTTCCTTTTCCTCCTTTTATTTTCAGGTGCGAGCATTTTATGCCATTTGTCATGTGTAGGTGAAAAACCTTTCAATCAAGGAAATGCAAAACCAGAGAAAAAGTTTAATATCCGTACACAGTGCAAATGCTATTTGCAAATCACCAACAGAAAGTAAGTATACAAAATACCAGAAAATAAACGCTTAAATATTGTGAAACCCAATTATATTTACATTAAATTACAAATCAAGCGCAAATAAAGTTACCCACTGCTGTAAATGGTTTTAGCATAGTTTCAGGTAAGTATGAATTTCACTACTTTTTAAATATTTATCGTTGTTTTAAATGTATATTTTAATGTGTTTTTAACTTAAATTGTCTCAACTTCTGTATTTTACCATTAAACGTATTTTAACATGAATTACTTCTTAACCTTTAATTACAATTTTTTACGGGCTTTTTAACCTTAATTTTTAAAGGGTTTTAACATTAATTTTATTAAAGTGAAATTCCAAAATTACACTTTCACAATTACAAAAATGTATGAGTATAAATGCTTGAATTGAAACTGTATCATGTTATATTCAAATTGTGCTCCCAGTCTACTACTAATTACTTCTGTGATACACCCAATACAATCAACATACATTCATAATTTACTAAACGTCAAAGTGAAATACTTTTTTAGGATGTACTCAACCCATACCAATTTACAATTTACACATTACATTTGTAACACATTTCAAAAGTCAGGAGGGAGATTAACAAGCGATCAGCACACACAGACAGTCAGTTACCGCACCACGCGTCACTGGGCGTCCGACCCCGTGGCTAAGCTAGCGTTAGCACAACCAATTACTCACAATGAACAACCTCCGTGCACAAGTCTCTTCATTAAACAGTTCAGCGTCTTACCGGCTGCCTCTCTGGTGTTTAGATGCTCTCACTCTGCATGATTCCTGCAGGATGCGAAGGATGAGGGAGCAGAGATACGCCTGCTGTCTGTGTACCTTTGTCCGCTCGCTCTTCACCTGTTGACGTGTGCCGACCTTTATGGGCCGGGCAGTAACTGGGCGATGGTGCGAAAGGTTCCTCCTTCCGGTTTATTGTGGATTCCTCAGCTTCGTTTGTCTTATCTGTTCAGTTCTTTATTTTACTCCAGTTTGACCTGACACCTCCCACTCGATCTTCCCATGGAACCACTGGGGAGATCGCCGGCTTTAAAGGCAAACTTGAGTTACAAGGATTGGTTGCTGCTCCCATCCGTTCCTGCTTCTATCTGTTCCTCTGCAGGTAGCAAGACAACAAGCCGCCTGACGTCCCTGTGAAGGATGGTGGCTTGGATCTTTTCCTTCCTCTTTGGACGAGTCGTTTTTCCTCTCGGAGCTCCTGTCAAGGGAACGCAGTAGCTCAGGAAGATTCTGATGTCGGCATCCCTCACAATGCCTTTTTTATCCGGATTTGTGCTGACGACTCTGCCAAGCTTGAACTGTCCTCTTAATGCATTTTGGTCACTTAACCAGACAACATCCCCAACGGTGACATTCCTCTGTGCTGTATGCCACTTGCTCCTGACAGATAAGTTGGGACCTGCAAGTTGGCTCCAACTCCTCCAGAACTTGGTCACCTCGGCCTGCATTGCTCTGAGTCTTTTGTAGGGATAGCTGGAAAAGTCAAAGGTTTTGATGTCCCCGCTTTGAGATGCTCGGCCGAGTAGGAGACTGTTGGGCGTGACATACTGAATGCAATCCTCCCGACTCTGTACCCTGGCGTCGACTGGCCGCTCGTTTGTGAGGTTGGCTGCGATGTGAAGAGCTGTCTGGAATTCACTGTAGCTGAGAGAGGACTCCTTCCCAAGACTGTGCAGCGCTCTCTTTACAATGCGTACAGCAGCTTCTGCAGCACCATTTCTGTGTGGAGAGTCAGCCGGATGAATTTTCCACATCCACTCTGTCCCATTTTTTGCTGCGGTCTCCTCCAGGTCGGCTTTGTTTAGGCTGTCCAAGAACCTGTATAGTTCCTTTAAGATTGGTTTCGCTCCAATAAAATTGGTGCCTGGATCTGACCAGATTTTTTTTTTGGATGTCCTCTGATGGCTGTGAACCTTTGATAGGCCATCAGGAACCCTTCAGTTGACAGGGTGTTCACTAGCTCAGTGTGGATGGCTCTGCTGGCCATACAGCAAAAGACAGCTCCCCAGACCTTTAATGTCACTCTTTTCTTAACGTCATCTTTTACTTGGTAAGGTCTGAAGAGGTCAACCGATGTAAACTCAAATGGTGCAGCAGGCTCAGTCCTTTCCAGTGGTAAGTCACTCATTACTTGCTGACATCTCTTTGCTTTTGCCTTTCTGCAGACCATGCAGCCATCCACAACCTTCTGGGCAATTCTCCTCCCCTGTATGACCCATGCCTTCTTCCTCATTTTGAGCAGGGTCCCGGCCACTCCATCATGAGCCTCCTTGTGGGCCTCCCGGGCTAGCAGAGTGGACACCCAGGTGTCATAAGGTAGGAGGGGGACACCAACTTCGTCTTCTTTGAAGACCTGCACTCTGCCTCCACAAACCAACAACCCAGAATCTTGGTCCTTATAAACTACAAGTCTGTCTGAAGTTGTTCTTGGGAAGATTGTGCCCTCTTGTGCTGCAAGAAAAATGTCTCTCAGGGCATCCTGTCGTTCTCTCACCGTGACGACTCCCGCTGAAGAGACTGCCTCCCACTTTGGACTGTCCATGGCTTGATTTTGTTTAGCAAACCTTTTTGCTGCTCTCCAGATCCATGCAACAGTCTTGACCAGTCGAGCTAGATCACTGAACCGCTTGATGTCCACCAGGCTCCTGATGGTTGGGCCTGCAGGTGGTCTCCTTTGATCTGTTTGGTTCTCGTCGTGATTCTGTCTTGGGTCCTGCTTGGACTCTTGTTTCTTTGCCTTTCCTCTCGTTGACGCAGCAACAAATGCCTTCTTTTGCAGTTTGCTGATACTGTCTCTGGCCGTGGCTGCAAGTTCTTTGGCGGATTGAATTGGCCATTCATTCATTGACAGACTCAGGAACTTTGGACCATTCTGCCACTCTGAGCCCTCATCCAGGTCTTGGGGACTGGCTCCTCTGGTGATTACGTCTGCAATGTTTTGTGAGCCAGGAATCCACCACCAGTCCTGAATTCGTGTGTTACTTTGAATCTCTCCGATCCTGTTGGCAAAGAACGTCTGATAGCCGTAGCTTTCTCGTTGTATAGCACCAAGGACTGTCTGGCTGTCAACAAGATGGTACCACTTGTAAACTTGGATGCGGCTGTGCAACTCGAAGTATTTCTTCAGCCGTGAGGCAAACACCGCTCCACACATCTCTGCTTTGACAGCATCACCTCTTTGATCCAAGGGAGTTAGTTTGGCTTTAGATTCCACTAATTTGATGATTGGGCCCTGGTCTGAGTTCCATCTCAAGTACATCACAGCTCCATAGGCGTGCTCACTTCCATCAGAGAATGTGACTGCCGAGGGTTCCTCAGTGAAGTATGGAGGAGTCAGTGCTCTGGTGAACTTGATTTTTCCAAGCTGGACATACTCTTCAAAGAGCTTCATAGCATCCTCCCTAAGGCCATCTGAGAGTGCTGTGTCCCATGTCTCTTTTACTGGAGAACATCCGGCCTTTGCCTCTTGGAATGCTCTCCTTACCAGGATGGCTCCTTTCTGTTTAGCAGGAGTTACCAGGCCGAGCGGATCATACAGCCCTGATACTTGGCTGAGCAGCTCTCATCGCGTCAAGGGGGTTAGCGTCTGGGCTCTGATTTGCTCTAGAAGAAGATCTTGGCCAAGTCGCATCTTTTTCTTCCTCTTCGAGAAGTTGATTGCAATCATGATGTGCAGTTTGTCCTCTTCCACCATGTAGCCCAGACCAAGTGCTTTGTTGTCATCATCACGCATTTGGTTTGGCAGGATCATGGTCCTTGTTGCTTTTCCCTCCAGCTTGTCACTGCACTCTTTCCTCTCACTTTGCCCAGAAAAGACCCAAGGCTTGAGCTCAAATCCTCCAGCTTTCAGGATCCGCTCCACATTTGCTGCAATGGTTTTCAGCTGGTCAAGGTCGTCGTGGGATGTGAGAATGTCATCAACGTAGCTGTCATGTTGGAGAACCTGCCGCTCTTCTTGGAGATGAGAGAAAGGAGGGAGGTTAGCAGTCTCACGCATTGCTAGCTGTGCAATGCACCCTGCTGGCTTGTCTCCGATGTTTACTCTTGTGACGGCATATTCTCCAAGCTCTTTTTCTTCTGAGTCACGCCACAGGAATCTGTGCAGGTGCACCTCTCTGTCTTCCAACCAGACTGAATTATACATCTTTTTGATGTCCCCCAGGGCAGCATATCTTCCACCCCTAAATCTGAGAAGGACGGCGCGGATCTGGTTGAGGACATCTGGGCCTTTCATTAGCAGGTCATTCAAGCTCACACCTCTGAATCTCTGACTGCTGTTCCACACGAGCCTTACAGGGGTTGTCACAGAGTGGGTGTTAGGGGCGATGAGGTGGCTCACGTACCATACTGGTCCATCCCAGCTGATGATCACATCGTTTGACAACTTGATGGCAGCCCTTCGATCGACCATGTCATGCACCTGAGCAGCATAGGCAATCTTCCACTCGGGTTCCTTGGCAAGTTGTTTTTCTGTTCTGAGAAACGTGGCCTCGACTATCCTTTTATTGTTTGGTAAAGAGGCAGGATCTTCTAGCCAAGGGTACCTGGCGTGCCAGTGTGGTTCCCCACTATGGCTGTCCTCTGTGACATATGTGAGGCCTTCTCTGACTACCTCAAGCTCCCTCTCCTCAGCCAGAGTCATTTCCTTGCCACCTGGCTGGCAGTTTCCACAGCGGCAACCCCCACACTTAGGTTCACATGCTGCGCCAGTGCTATCCCACCTCCACCACTCTAGGAAGTCCCGATTAGTGGCTTTAGTCTTTGACTCCTGGACCCGGATGGTGACTTGACTGCATGGTGGAGGCTGCTCTGGGACCCTGCTGGTGAGTTCCTCATATTTAACAGCAGCTGCTCTCATTGACCTGGCAAAGTGCGTCTTGGACATGTGGGCTGACACAGTGAGCTCCTCAAAGAGTTCAGGATGTGTTCCTCCAACTGTCTTTCCCAGGGGTCCGTCCCACAGCACGAGGTCCCCAACAGCTTTGACTCTCTGAGGCGCTAGTTGACCTTCTCTGTGGCTGATGAGCAGGTTTATTTCTCTTGGTCTCACCAGCTCATCCAGTGACACGTCTGGGAAGAACTTCTGAAGCTGTCTTGCTGTCACATGTCTGTGGACATCTGCAATGCTGTCAAGTCCATAACAAACCATTTGGTGTGGTTTCAGAGTGCCTTTGGGGGTCTTTACTCGAATCTTCAGGAGGTACCGCTTTGTTTCCACGTGAACCTTCATTCCCCCCACTCCATGGACGACTAGTGTGATCTCTTCACTTCTGAGGTTCAGTCTGTTTGCAGCCCTGTGGGTTATATAATTGGTGTCTGATGCCAAATCAATTAATGTACCAATCTTCTGCCCAGCATTGGCTGTAACCTCAAGAAGCATCATCACCACTGGCAGCTCTTGCAGTCCACTTCCCACTAGGAGGCCCGGCTGGTCTTTTTCAGCTTTGAAGACTCTGGAAGCAGCATTGGAAAACACATCTCGACATTGTTTTGCCAGTTCAGGTGAGAGTTTACTGAAGAACTCCTCCTGCTCCTCTGTGTATTTCCTCCTGCCTTTATCCTCCTCTGGACCAAAACTGCTCCTCTTCTGAACTGCGTTGCTTTTCTTTGTCTCAAAGTTGGGGCACAGGTAATAATGATGCACAGGAGTGCTTCCATCCTTGCAGTCTTGGTTTTTGCACAGGAAGCCAGGTTTGCAGGATGAGCTGTCATCATGGACCTCGAGACACTCCCTGCATGCTCCCAACTTTCTTACAGCAGCTTTCCTCTCTGCCAGCTTCAGCCCCCGGAACTGCTTACAAAAGTAGAGTTTTCTCTTGTGCTTCGTATCTCCACAGACCACACAACCTGCATGGTCCCCGCTTGCCTTGGTTGACTTGGTTCTGGCATGTCTCGGCTCCACCCTGCTGCTTGGCTCCTCCTCCCTTAGCTGCTCGAGCTGCTCATATATGCTTTCTTGCTCTTTGAGGAATGCCAAAAGACTGTCAAACCTGTTCTCTGGTGCCACAGCATTTCTTCTATCAGCAGCATAGACAAGCCATTCCTTCTTGAGGGTTTCTGGAAGCTTGCTTTCAATGGATTTTGTGACAAGAGGATTCTTGATAGCGCCAGTGTCTCCAAGATCACTCAGGTCCTGAATGCTTTCTCCACAGCTTGAATCAGCTCCACTATCCTTCGTGGCTGGTGATTCCTGACAACTGGCATTTTCTGCAATTCTTCCACAATTTCAATGGCAATGGCGGTTCGGTTGCCGTAGCGGTTGCCTAGGACACGGAAGATGTCATCAGCAGTGTTGTAACTGGTGAGGCGCAGGGCCCTTGTGATTTTTCCATCAAGGCTATCCAGCAGCTGAACCTTCTTCACCTCCCTCGAGCCGGTTGGCTCCCCCTGCTGTTGAAGTGCTTCCCAGTCTTTTCTCCATCTGTGAAAATCCCGTTTGTTGCCAGTAAACCTGGGGAGGGCTGTTGGTTTTAATTTGATGGCTGGGGTGGAATAATTAGGGGTACTCGCCGTCTGCATTAGTCTTTCAGCATCCTCCTTTATCCTTGCTTGTATGAAGTCAGCCTTTCTGGAAATCAGCATGGGGATGTGGAGATCAAGCTCTTTTAGACGACTTTGAAATCCTTGCTGTGCATCTGGAGGGACCCACCGACTCCACCGGCTGTATGCTTCCTTTGCAGTTTTTGCCAGCCCCTGCAGGTGGTTGAGCTTGAATTCATATGCCTCCTGGCTGATGTCTGGTTGAACAGCACCGACACGTTCACACTCCCCCTCTGCTGCCTGCAGTACTGTAGACATCTCAGCTTTTCCAAAGCTGGCCCACAAGATCTCCTGAATTAGGCTTTTTGTCTCTTTTAGTTTCAGCTCACACTCTCTTGCAGTCTTTTTCAGGTTGGCTTTTTGCTCCTTAGTTAACACAGCTTCTTCACCTGCGTCTAGCTCCGCCTCCAGCTCTGCAATCATCCCAGCCTCCACGTCATCATTTGCCTCCATGACTTTTCCGGCCTCAATTGTGAGTTTGCTGTAACTGTCTTTGAGCTCTTCTTCAGACATGTCTACATATGCTCTTGTTATGCTGTTGGTGAGGCGAGAAAATAGTCTTTTAGCTGTTGTTCTCTCCACTTTAAGTTGCTCCACAGATTTTCCATCAGCCATGTCTCCTCCTGCAGGTTGTTCACAGAAGTCCAACTTCCCTTGTAATGTCTTAATGCTTTAATGTGTCTTTTTAAGCTGATTGCTTCTCCTGCCAGGACTCCAGGTTTTCCTCCTGCTGATCCAGCTGAAGCTCCCAGATTTCCGTCTCCTGGCTCTCCAGTTTCCCGGTCTCCTGGTTTTTCACTGTCAAGTTCTCAAGTATTTTTCATGCAATATCCCCACTTGAAAGGGAGAGAGTCATCTACCAGAGGTCTTAACTGGATTTCACTCAGTGACCAGGCCGCTTTTCCTTTTCCTCCTTTTATTTTCAGGTGCGAGCATTTTATGCCATTTGTCATGTGTAGGTGAAAAACCTTTCAATCAAGGAAATGCAAAACCAGAGAAAAAGTTTAATATCCGTACACAGTGCAAATGCTATTTGCAAATCACCAACAGAAAGTAAGTATACAAAATACCAGAAAATAAACGCTTAAATATTGTGAAACCCAATTATATTTACATTAAATTACAAATCAAGCGCAAATAAAGTTACCCACTGCTGTAAATGGTTTTAGCATAGTTTCAGGTAAGTATGAATTTCACTACTTTTTAAATATTTATCGTTGTTTTAAATGTATATTTTAATGTGTTTTTAACTTAAATTGTCTCAACTTCTGTATTTTACCATTAAACGTATTTTAACATGAATTACTTCTTAACCTTTAATTACAATTTTTTACGGGCTTTTTAACCTTAATTTTTAAAGGGTTTTAACATTAATTTTATTAAAGTGAAATTCCAAAATTACACTTTCACAATTACAAAAATGTATGAGTATAAATGCTTGAATTGAAACTGTATCATGTTATATTCAAATTGTGCTCCCAGTCTACTACTAATTACTTCTGTGATACACCCAATACAATCAACATACATTCATAATTTACTAAACGTCAAAGTGAAATACTTTTTTAGGATGTACTCAACCCATACCAATTTACAATTTACACATTACATTTGTAACACATTTCAAAAGTCAGGAGGGAGATTAACAAGCGATCAGCACACACAGACAGTCAGTTACCGCACCACGCGTCACTGGGCGTCCGACCCCGTGGCTAAGCTAGCGTTAGCACAACCAATTACTCACAATGAACAACCTCCGTGCACAAGTCTCTTCATTAAACAGTTCAGCGTCTTACCGGCTGCCTCTCTGGTGTTTAGATGCTCTCACTCTGCATGATTCCTGCAGGATGCGAAGGATGAGGGAGCAGAGATACGCCTGCTGTCTGTGTACCTTTGTCCGCTCGCTCCTTACCTGTTGACGTGTGCCGACCTTTATGGGCCGGGCAGTAACTGGGCGATGGTGCGAAAGGTTCCTCCTTCCGGTTTATTGTGGATTCCTCAGCTTTGTTTGTCTTATCTGTTCAGTTCTTTATTTTACTCCAGTTTGACCTGACAATATTAATGAGCAAATCACTTTGGACCAGAGGACAAATTATGATTTAGACAAAGATCACTAATTGATTGACACATAACATGTTTCTCTGTATGCTGACTGTGTTCCTCACTGATTTTTCAAATCAATAAACACATCATTGTTGGTCTTAACGTCCAGCTGGTACAATGATTCACTAATGTAAAGAAGTACATCTACCAACAGACACAGTGTTTGTGATTGGAGTCTCTCAGGCTAGTTCACATTACACGATTTTCACCCTGATTTTGCGTCGCGGAGACGATCGTAATCTTTTGAGTGTTCATACCTGCTGACGTGTGTTTCTGTCAGCGGGAGTCTCGCCAACTGCGTTTTGACCTGTGCGTGCACACCACAAGGTTTGTCCACCTAGCCCTCGCCGACAGAGCCCCAGATAATGCGGTGACGTCACCAAACTATGTTTTTAACTTGGAGACGACACATCGTAAAGGCGTGGATATTCTTCCCAGTGTTGAATCAGATCAGCCCCCAGGGCCTGGGTCCAAACACAACACGCTCTCCGTGATCCTATGGACGCCGCCATTGTTGTTGTTGCTTGACGGCTGGCTTGTCAGTGTTGCCAGATCTTTGGAGAGAAACAAGCAACCAGGGCTATGGAAACAAGCCCAAAAGAAGCAACTATCATGCATTTAAATAACTTATTAGATGGATATACGTATGTAGAGGAAGGTGACGTTTAGAGAGCAAGCCCAAATAAGCAACTCCACTTTAAAAACAAGCCCAAAGTCTCGGCTAATAAGCGACCCTGGCAACCCTGCGGTTTGTCCTCACATTTCTTCCGTCCTCCTGCGTGCTGACGTGGGACGTATCCCGCCTCTCATTGGCTGACGCTCTTTGTCAGTCATGTCACACTTCTCCAGTTTTCTAGCATGCCAGATATCCAGTCCCAGTCACAGATGAGGGGGCAACTTGCTCGTAGCCTTTTTTACACATGAGGACTAGTCGTGGCAGACTATCTGCTGACTCACTTCCGACCCAAGGTGGCTCCCAAGATCCTCTGTGACGTCAAAATCGTGGTGAAAATCGTGTAATGTGAACTAGGCTTTAGGCTGTGATTTTCTTGTGGTGTACCACAGGATTCAATCCTAGGTCCTCTCATTTTTATTACATGATGCTGTAAGAGGAAATTACTTTAAAACACATCTGTTTCAGTTGCTTTTTTGACAATATGTGATTATTTATATCACTGAAATCCTGCAAATATGGCTGCTGTTGGATCATGTGTTGCTGTTAAAGACCTTCCTACAGTTGAGACAGTCTAGAACTGAGATCCTTTCACTGCCTAAATAAAGTAATTCTGTAAACCAGGTGGAACTAAATCTTGTTAGGATCTCTTCAAGTTGAGTCTAC
>NC_065526.1:956000-959336 GCF_006386435.1 Epinephelus moara | reverse complement strand
TGGCGGAAGAACCTGTCCAGATGATCTTCAACTCACACCTCCGGGAGAGCTTCGACCGCGTCCCGAGGGCAGAGGGGGACATTGAGTCCGAATGGGCCTTGTTCCGCTCTGCCATTATTGAGGCGGCTGTTGCGAGCTGTGGCTGCAAGGCCGCTGGGGCCAGTCGCGGCGGTAATCCCCGAACCCGCTGGTGGACACCAGAGGTGAGGGGAGCCGTCAGGCTGAAGAAGGAGGCCTACAGGGCATGGTTGGTCTGTGGGTCTCCAGAAGCAGCTGACGGGTACCGGCGGGCCAAGCGGAGCGCAGTGACAGTCGCGGAGGCAAAAACTCGGGCATGGGAGGAGTTCGGTGAGGCCATGGAGAAAGACTATCGATTGGCTCCAAAGAGGTTCTGGCAAACCGTCCGGCCTCAGAGGGGGAAGCCGCAACTTGCTCACATTGTTTACAGTGGGGGCAGGGAGCTGCTGACGTCAACTGGGGACATTGTTGGGCGGTGGAAGGAATACTTTGAGGAGCTCCTCAATCCCACCAACACGTATTCCAGTGAGGAAACAGAGCCGGGGGTCTCGGGGGCGGGTTGTCCAATTTCAGGGGCAGAAGTTGCCGAGGTAGTGAAGGAACTACGCGGCGGCGGAGCCCCGGGGGTGGATGAGATTTGCCCTGGATATCTCAAGGCTCTGGATGTTGTAGGGCTGTCCTGGCTGACACGCCTCTGTAACATTGCGTGGACATCGGGGGCAGTGCCTCTGGAGTGGCAGACCGGGGTGGTGGTCCCCATTTTCAAGAAAGGGGACCAGAGGGAGTGTTCCAACTACAGGGGGATCACACTCCTCAGCCTACCCGGTAAGGTCTACTCCAGGGTGCTGGAGAAGAGGGTCCGGTCAATAGTTGAACCTCAGATTGAGGAGGAGCAATGTGGTTTTCGTCCCGGACGCGGAACCGTGGACCAGCTCTTTACCCTCGCCAGGGTGCTGGAGGGGGCATGGGAGTTTGCCCAACCAGTCCACATGTGTTTNCAGTGACCTCCAGCTCTCACTGGGACGGTTCGCAGCCGAGTGTGAAGCAGCTGGGATGAGAATCAGCACCTCCAAGTCTGAGGCCATGGTCCTCAGCCGGAAAAGGGTGGATTGCCCACTCCAGGTCGGGGGGGAGGTCCTTCCTCAGGTGGAGGAGTTTAAGTATCTCGGGATCTTGTTCACGAGTGAGGGTAGGATGGAGCGGGAGATTGACAGGCGGATTGCAGGCGCTTAACTGGTCCGTTGTGGTGAAGTGGGAGCTCAGCCAGAAAGCGAAGCTCTCGATTTATCGGTGGAGCTCAGCCAGAAAGCGAAGCTCTCGATTTATCGGTCGATCCATGTTCCAACCCTCACCTATGGTCACGAGCTCTGGGTAGTGACCGAAAGAATGAGATCGCGAGTACAAGCGGCCGAAATGAGTTTCCTCCGCAGGGTGGCTGGGCTCAGCCTTAGGGATAGGGTGAGGAGCTCAGACATCCGGGAGGGACTCGGAGTAGAGCCGCTGCTCCTCCACATCGAGAGGAGCCAGTTGAGGTGGTTCAGGCATCTGGTAAGGATGCCTTCCGGACGCCTCCCTTGGGAAGTGTTTCGGGCGTGTCCAACCAGGAGCAGACCTTGGGGCCGCCCCAGAACACGCTGGAGGGACTACATCACCCGGCTGGCCTGGGAACGCCTCGGGGTTCCCGCGGAAGAGCTGATGGAAGTGGCTGGGGAGAGGACTGTCTGGGCTTCTTTGCTGAGGCTGCTGCCCCCGCGACCAGGACCCGGATAAGCGGAGGAGGAGGAGGATGACGACAACAACGAGATCAGACAGGTATGAAGGGACGTTCTCATTTACAGTTTGTAGGTCATCAGAAGCAACTTATAGTCTAATCTGACATGGATCAGGAGCCAGTGAAGGGAAACTAAAACTGCTGTAATGTTGTTAAATTTTCTAGTTTTATTTCAGATTCTAGCTGCAGCGTTCTGAACCATCTGAAGACTTTTATTACGAGCCGGCAGCAGGCCTAATGAAATGTGATGATGAACAAGTTTGGATGATACAAAGGATGTGAAATGTGATGATGAACAAGTTTGGATGATACAAAGGATGTCTGCATCAGCCACTGATGAAAAGACCTGATTTTACCTGAATTGATGTTGCCTGGATGAAAGAAGTCGATCGGTAGTTTCTTTAATGAGCTGATCAAAAGAGCGAGTAGGATCAAACCTAACACAAAGATTCTCCACTGTCAGACTTTGAGAGATCACACAGTCGTCTGGAGTTTCTTTTACTTGGTCAAACTGGTGTCTTTGTGGAGCAGGACTGATGACCAGCATCTGAGTTTTATCTGAGTTTAGGAACAGGAAATGACCTGACATCCAGTCTCAATCATTTGGGAATGATCATCTGCCTCTATAGTCACAAACAGCTGAGTATCATCAGCGTAGAAGTGGAAATTAATTCCATGACTGCTTATAATTTGGCCAAGAGGTGAAATATGTTATGAACACAGGAGGGAGCCAAACACAGGACACACACAGGGTGGTGGTGGTGAGAACAGAGCTTTTATTGTGAAGGAGGGACTGATGGCTGGGAATGGGAATCTGGTGGTAACTGGGAAGAATGGAAATAATGGAGGACGGGGCTGGTGTGAGCGTGGAATGAGGGGGAAGTGTGGCAGGAAGGGGCAGCTTCCAGATTAGACGGCTGCTGGCAGGTAAGCAGGGAGACAAGTGTTGGACTGGAGGGAGGAAATGTGTGTTTTGAAACATTTCAGCTGGTTTGGATCAAAAATTGTGAAGGCCGTAGTGTTTTTGGACCCAAAAGCTGACACAGACACAGAAGGGTGGATGATGATGGTGCATTGTTTTGGAAGAATAAATGGGGGAATGAGGGAGGCTGGTGTTGGCAGGGGCAGGTGTGAGAGGGAGGAGAGGAGCTGGGAGCAGCTGGGACTGTGGGAAGCTGGCAGGAGAGTGTAAAGGCTGGCTTGAAGGCTGTTGGTGCGGATCAAGTTGGTGAGTCGGTGGGGAAGTGGACGCTGGAGATCCTCGGCACAGGAGACAACAGGAAGTAAGCAGCTGGAAAACACACAAGGATAACTCCAGTATAAACAACACTGAGCAGCTGAGAGAGTGACTGCCACTGAATCTGTCCATCAGTGAGTGATGCCCCCTGGTTCTTATACTGCGTGGTGATGACATCATTGGAGACTGAAGTGGAGATGGAATCAGAAGCTCCGCCCACAACACACACAAACAGGTAAACAGACAGGGGAGGTGGAAACATGAGGGAGACAGGGAGAGGAGCACATGAAGAACTTGGAGTCACAGAGCC
>NC_065526.1:954147-955791 GCF_006386435.1 Epinephelus moara | reverse complement strand
CTTCTTACTGACGTCTTTACTCTCGTCTACCATAAGTGCAAAATACTCTGCCTCCTTCACTTCATCACTGATTTCTTTTCTCAACATATTTGCCATTACAGAAAAAAATCTCACTCTGAATGTGGTGGTGTGTGTATTTAGCATTTGATGGACTGTCGCTAATCTTTTTGGCTGCTGTACTGTCAAACACACTGATGGCATTCAGCAGTTCAATGAAATCCCTTCTGTTTGGTGATTGCTCACCCTCAGCATGGCCTCTTTGAGCAATGCCCTGACAGGCTGTGTAGTGCAAACTCTCCCCGACGGCCTTCATGTGCTGCCGATTTTTCTTGACAAGTTTTGAATGGCCGACATCAAGCAGGTGTGATATTTTTGAGCCGCTGTCCTGCTTCATCTTGAATTCAGTCCATGCCTCCATTGAACATGTGTGTGCTGCACTTACATTATGAGACTTAAACTTGCTTGCAGCTTTTCGCCAGTTTCGGAAGCCGTTGATTGTGAATGCTGGCTCGGAGTGAAATCCATGCTGACCACCGGGTCGTGAAAAATGCCTCCACACAAAATCTCTGGTGATGCTGTATTCCAGCCAGACATGTTGATCAAACCAGTGTACATTGAAACTCCTTTTCTGAGTCCCAAACATCTGAGATTGGTGTGCTTTCAGAATTGGATGTCTTGGCCCTTCATGTGGTTGTTGGCTAACATCCAGGGCATCCACGCTAGCACTGCCAGCTGCGTTGTTATTTGCATCATCATCAACGCTGGACGTAGTAGCAGCAGCGCCACTATTAGATTCATCATCCTGATCCTCTGCGTTGAGATCTTCTTCAGACTGAGATTCCATCTCTAAACTTACAGGACTGCTATTTGGTTGTGTCACACGAGGACGCTTAGGTACCAAGAACCGCTCCATTTTGTCAGCTAAGTGCCCGCCACACTGTTTCCGCAATCACTTCAACCTGGCGGGGGGTCAGGTGCTGCGCTGGGGCAAGACCTACTGTAAATAATGTATTGTGCCCGATAATACATTGATGCATTAGCCTATTCATAGATAGCCTATGAATAATATGACCACCAGATAATGTCACACAATTGAACAAAAACAATTTTATTCACTGACAGTGAAAAACTGAAATTTTGTTTGAGCATTTCTTGGGGGTGCTACGGGCTTCTTTGGGGGTGCTGAAGTTCCTCCACGCTTCCCCCCAGCGCCGCCTATGGGCAGGTGTGAGAGGGAGGAGAGGAGCTGGGAGCAGCTGGGACTGTGGGAAGCTGGCAGGAGAGTGTAAAGGCTGGCTTGAAGGCTGTTGGTGCGGATCAAGTTGGTGAGTCGGTGGGGAAGTGGACGCTGGAGATCCTCGGCACAGGAGACAACAGGAAGTAAGCAGCTGGAAAACACACAAGGATAACTCCAGTATAAACAACACTGAGCAGCTGAGAGAGTGACTGCCACTGAATCTGTCCATCAGTGAGTGATGCCCCCTGGTTCTTATACTGCGTGGTGATGACATCATTGGAGACTGAAGTGGAGATGGAATCAGAAGCTCCGCCCACAACACACACAAACAGGTAAACAGACAGGGGAGGTGGAAACATGAGGGAGACAGGGAGAGGAGCACATGAAGAACTTGGAGTCACAGAGCC
>NC_065526.1:946778-953761 GCF_006386435.1 Epinephelus moara | reverse complement strand
ATTAGGGGAGAGCGGGTATGGTTGTAACAACGGGATGGTTGTAACAACAGCACTTTGACCAAGAAGGGATGACCTATGAGTCATGGAATACATTTATTGTATGAGCACTTCCTTCCTGATCCTGCATGTGATATTTCGTAGCTGTGTGAAGAAGTGTGCAGGTTTTACAGCCAAAACTCTCATTTTCAGACATTTTTTGGACCAAATCTATATTTTGATGAATTCTGCTGCTGTTGAAGTTTGAAATGTGTAACTTGTATTAGATTAGAGAGTTGTGTCGTGGGTAAAATGTGAGTCATTTCATCTTTGCTCATTTCAAAGCACCATGCTGCTACAGCTGGCTAAACAATGGCTGACAGAGGAGGATGTGGGCTGGTTGTGACAGAGTTTGAAAAGTCTTACAACTAACCCCAATGATAACTGAAGACATTTTCTCTTTCTATCTTACTCATTGTTTCAGCATGCCAGGAGAGTTGGTGAGAAAAAATAAGACACGTAGTCAAATGTGCATCAGATGAGGTGAGGCAGGGAAAGACAGTAAGGCAGGGCCACACCTGGACTGTTGGGGGCCCCAAGCACATTTGCTTTGGGGGCCCTCCTCACAGTAACCATGGCACTACAACAACTCCTGTGTATTGTATATATGAGTTGAAGCACTCATCATGTAGAAATAAGCATGTAAAAAGTGAAGTGGGAGCAGTTAGCAGCAACACTATCTTTAAGTGGAGCACAGTAAATACAGTATTTGTCTATTACCCCCTGATCCTATGAATGAAAGATGAAGTTTGATGCATATTTTAGTGTCATGTGTTAACTGTAGAGGGCTGAATCTCAGCTGTCTGATAAAGGATACGAGCAAAAGATGTGATGCACAAGGCAACCATATGGTAAAGAAGATACATTTCAAATATCTGATAATATTGTGTAAGGTCTGGTGCAGTGATCAAATGAGACAGAAAGACAAAAGGAGCACTGTTAAAATCAAACTTTGATATTGCCCAAAAGATAAAACATGGGCCCTGACATTTAATGCTGATAGTATTTGTTGAAGCTGCGGCTGTACTGGGTCTGTGTTAGTACTGACTGAGACTGGATGTGGATCAACTGAGTCTGTGATTGTACTGCTTGATGATCCAGCATCTCCTCTACTGACAAACTGAAGCATATAGTAAATTATACATCACAATACTATTCCCCCAGATTTTCTTTCTAGACATTTTCAAATATAAAACTATTTATACTATGGCTTGGCTGAATATTTGATGCTTATTATTTACAGAGAGATGTGTATCCATATTGCCTAGTATGCCCAGCTAATCAACACTTTCAATTCAATTTGTAATCAATAGTCTGTGTCAATTCATTACTTTCCATCCTGCATTAGTCCAGAGTTGTAACTAAAGCTTGACTCAGAGACTAGATCATTATTGTCTAGTTTAAAATGATGTATGTGCATCACAGTCATATTAGTCTGGACTGCTCACAGAGGCCTTTTCATTTGGTGCATGCACATATGAACACACATGTTCACACACGACGTGGTTATCTTTTCCAAGCTGCAGTTTATGAACACGCCTGCCCGCTGGCGTTTATCAGACATAATCAATAGTTGTATTTCACTCTCACTTCTGTCAGTCACACAGTCACAGAATAAAGCCTGGAAGTGACTGGCAAACAAGCCAGATACAGACAGACGGAGAGATTCACTGTCCAGCTGAGTTAGCAAGACAGACAGACTACAGAGAGAGATGCACTGCAAGCTAACACGTTAACTTCATGTGACTGTCATTTATTGACATCAAAGCTGCAGATGAGAGAACACAGTTTACCTGACTGTTGTTTTTTGAACTTTTCATGAGCAGAAGGATAGCTCTGTTTCATCTGTTTCATCTGTCTCTCATGGAAGTTGTAAACACTGACACCTGCTTTGAAACAAGGGGGAGGCGGGGCCTAGCATAATTATCAGTGCGTATACGCAACTTGTGTAGTGAGCGTACGGCCGCCCGGCTCTGTTTGTGGGACATTTCCAGCGCTCTTGGGGGCCCCGTGCTCACCACAGGGCCCAAAGCAGTAAGCTCTGCAGTAAGCTCAGTCCCCAAAGATGACTCTATCTGCTGTTTGACATTTAGCAGATACTGCAAAACGTTACTTGACCTCAGAGAAAGAGGATCAACACAGCTGCCCCGTGTGGGCGATCACAGCAGTCACAACATCCTCACTGCACAGAAAGAGGATGTCTTGACTAGTTACTGAACTGAGGCAGCAAACTTCCACGAGAGGTACGCAGCATCTGACAGCTACAGAGTTAGTGACTTACACCTTATACAAAGTCTTTATTAGTGTGTGTGTGTGTCTTTTTTTGTTCTTGTCATTTCTGTAACTGTGTTAATTCTTCACTCTTATTGTTACAACTGAGCCCCATAGTGGGACAGGTTGTAACACTGGAACTCCTTGTATTTGACATCAGTTCATGCAGTCTGTGGTGTAGTTGGAGAAGTTGGAAACTTTGCTTTTTGTAGTGGACAAAAAAGGGAACTTTGTGTCAAGATTTGAGAGCTTGAGCACAAAACTTGAGCCAGTTATAGGTGCTGAGACGAAAAGTGTCACAACCATACCTGGTCTCCCCTATACCTGATCACAAGTGTTTTCACTTAGTTTCTGTTTTCCACCTCCGATGAAGAGCAGCACACAGCCGCTTCCCTAAACTTTGTCTCATCCAGAGAGAGTCCCAAACGGCTCTGTGTCTGTCAGACGGTCTGAATAACATCATGCACAGCAGAGTATAGAGCAGCTGGAGTTTTTCTTGATATATTGTGACTTTATTCTCATTAAATCATGACTTTGTTTGATCAAAATATTATTCTGGACTTCTCAGAGAACACAGATATGTGGGATATGTTTTGACTGTGCAGAGAGTTTTGAACATGAGCAGAAATCTTGCTGAAACACATGTGAGCTATTAAAGTCCAGGAGTTTATCAATGAATTCAAATCAATGAATGTATCATTGACATGAATGGCTGCCACATGCACATTTAAAGAGGTTACTTCCCCAAACAAAAGACACAAAGGAGGACTCAAATATTTGACAGCTATACAGAATGCCTGAGAGCCTTACTGTATTATATTCCATTATATTCTTATATCTTGAATTGTCACCTGCTGCCTGAATTTTGTCTTTTCCTTCACATAAATAAAGACATTTCTGGTGGACGACCCCCAGACCCCCCGCTTCATATGTGCCCCCCCAAAGAATGTTTGGAGAGCCGGGGTAGATATACTGCAGGCTGATGAGCTGATGAGAGGCAGGTGAGCAGACTGGGAGAGGTGATGAGCAGATTGCAGACAGGTGTGCATGATGAGCAGAACCAGGAGCCAGGAGAATCACTGTCACATCATGACACCAGCCACTGTTAGTGTAACAACAGATTCCTCCAGCTTTCCTTTTACCTGACAGTTGTGTGTGGTGATCGGCTCTGAACAGCTGGAAGTCTGCCAGCTGCAGCGCAGAGTCCGCTATCCATCCACACAGAAACGTTTACATGAAGCACAAAACACAAGATGAAGAAAAGTCTGTGTTTTTCCAGCAGATTGAGGAACAGACAAAAGGTTGAGTCTGTGAGAACCTCAGCTTTCTATCAGAGCTAGTAGAAGTAGTGCTAATATTTGTAATAGTAGAATTTACTGTGTTGTATTAGTCGCAGGAGGAAAAGGATCTGAATTCTTTTTACAAGTAGGAACAACAATAATACCAGTGATACTTGTCCTTTACTGGTTTCTGTCCACTAGATGGCACTGTGGGGATTTGTGGTCAGCATCATCCTGTCGTCATGGCGACCATCATCAGCATCATGTGGATCCTCTTGCACTTCCTGTGACTGACCACAGGGTGGTGGTCTTTCTCTGTGATGTTTAATGTCAGCACCAGCAGCAAACACAGAAATCCAGCATGTGATAAAGTTTGCTTTGAAATCTGTCACACAGCCATGTTGGAAGAGCTGATTTATTGGTGTGACACCTATCTAAGAGCGTAAAGAGACATGTGATGTCATAGAACAGAGCCATGCTTCATGTTATTAGTAACACTTGTGCTTTTCCTTCTGTGACAAGTCAAAATGTCTGCTGTGAAAAAGGCCTGTTGTCACACAGCAGCCTCATCTGTCCGCCGCAGGGGCTGATGGGAGGTCTGAGGAGCTGTTAGAAAGCACGTGGCCCTCGTCTGATCTCACAGCTCGTCCTTGTTTGGCCTCAGCTGCATCAGAGCGCCACTTCTCCCCAGGTTCACCAGAGGAAACACCACTGCACAAAATGCTTTTCCTCCCAGCTGCTGCTCTGTGCTGTCTGTGTTCAGGTGAGTGTTTCCAGCCAATCAGGAGCCCACAAACTCAACCTTTAACAAACACTGTCACACTCACCTTCATCTACCTGTCTGTTTCTCTACAGCGCTGGTTGCCATGGCAGCAGAGCAGCTGATTCAGGATGATTTAACATTGACCAGGAGAGTTGGTGAAAACGTCTCCTTCACCTGTCGCACTGACCTGTGTGACATACCTGTTGTACTCTGGTTCCAGAAGAGAGACACAGAAACATTCACAGTGATTCTAGCTATTGATAGGGATAGTGGTGACATAGATAAGGACAGTTACAATCATCCTCAGAAAGATGATTTCTCAGCTGTGTATAAACAGAACGTCTGTGAGTTGCAGATCCAGACAGTTAAACTCAGTCATTCAGCCACCTACTACTGCTCCTGTGGAAAGAGAGCTCCCCACAGTGAGAAAAGATCCCTGCAGCCTGAACAAAAACCTCCAGATGAACAGATGTCAAACAGTGTTTGTGACAGGAAGAGAGCAGTAAACCACAGCCCAGGTTCACATATTTCACCTCCATCTCAGCCAGAGTCACAAACACACTGAACTGAGGGATTTATTTTCTTTACTGCTGTCAGGATTTATTCAATATTATATTGATTCATATTTTTATCAGATATTCCAGCAGCTTTATTGTTGTTCCACACAGTGAGGACAAACTAGAAACACAGAGGAACAACAATGAAGGAAAATAAAGAGAAAAGAAAAGATCAAAGTAAATAAAATAATAATTCAGATCAAAGGATAAAATGACAGATATTTTTTAAAAGTAAGACTTCAATCTAATTTACAAATAGAACAAAATGAGCTGAGGACAGTTTTCTCACTTGTTTTTCTGGCTGACAACTTTTCAAGAAACCTTGGAGTGAGATTCAGCGGGGCCGACCACAGTTTTGTCGTTTAGGCCTCCACATAAAGGTTTTGTTTGTCAGCTGATTTGTTAGATGCGATCCTGATCCCCTGCATCCTAACGGATGTTTGGGGCGCCTGCTGGAGATGGATAGGGCCTAATACCTTACATACAAATACCATACAGAGAGAGACAGTGGTGGTATAGTGGGGGTCTGGGGGTCCTCCCCCACAACATTTTGGATGTGGTAGATGTGACTTCCTGCATTCTGGTGGGTTTAGGGGCAGCATTGTGGAGATGGGCAATACCTACATTCATTCAAAGCCACCCTGACTCGCAGGGCCTTCACAAGTGAACCTGCATTCAGCTCAGAGTGACTGAACTAGTGGAAACCAGAAACTAGGACTTGCCTATGTGGCATATAGCCTATTACTTTGGAGACACAAGACCCATTTTGGATTTAAAGCAAAATTCATGGTTGAATATATTTTGATTAAGATCTAACTAAGATATTATTTTGGGAATAATAATATATTTTGTGTATTATTGTAGTCTAAAGAGCATTTCATGATATATTTCTAACATAATGTGGCCTGTTACACCGACATACATTTATATTATAAAATAATGCTGTGTGGATATTAATATAAATGTGTCTCTTGCATTTGTCATGAATCATGTTTCTAATTTGGCTTGTTTTGCATCACTTTAGTGTGCTGACCACCAAATTAACTCGTAAGTGCAATTCCAATCACATCATTTCAATGACATAAACAAACAATGGCTCAGTTCTGCTAAATATGTCCATCAGTGAGCATATGCTCAGTTAGCGCCCAACATTTATGACAGCAGAATTTTTGGCCTATCTACTGCTTGCTCTGCCCAGCTGCTTGAAAGGATGGCTGCTGCAGCAACAGGCTACTATTTTAATGTAGCTGCTAACATAAAGTACTCTTTGCTGCTAATTTAGCATTTTTGACATTTACAAAGCTCCAAATGCCTTTACATGCTCTCACAACACATAAGGAACTAAATGTAAAGTTTAAAAGCTAAAGACTAACCGCTAAGGATCCCGCAGAGAAAAAGGCTTGACTCCACAGCATGAAAGTTAGTATTCTGCAGACATTAAAAAAACTACCTCAAATTATTGTTTTCATTCAGTCATCCAAAAAATGACCTATAAAATACATGCACATAATTGCAATACCATTCTAAAACAGTAAACCATTGTGGAACCTAGTAGTTGAGACTATTTTACTGGTTACAAAATAAACACATTCAAATCTTGTTTGTCCCTCTTGGACAGATTTATTTTTAACTTAAGCGCAGACAGTGAAATGTCAAAATATAAGCCAACCAGTAGCACTTGTATAACAAAAAATAAAGTGCTTTCTTATTCCCTGAACACTGAGAAATAAAGAAAATAAAAAAGATTGAACATGGCACACAGTGTGACAGCACATACAGAGCAATCAAGTACAGCAACTACACCCAATAGTACCCAGCTGTAGCCGCGGTACAAACCACGCCCTACAAACCACGCCCACGATGCTAAACTGTGCTGAACAGAAGAAGAAGAAGAATGAAGAAGATCGGCAGAGATGGCGATGGCGACTCAGGGAAGACTTCAGTCAATCAATCAATCAATTTTATTTATAAAGCCCAATATCACAAATCACAATTTGCCTCACAGGGCTTTACAGCATACGACATCCCTCTGTCCTTATGACCCTCACAGCTGATCAGGAAAAACTCCCCAAAAAA
>NC_065526.1:942378-946593 GCF_006386435.1 Epinephelus moara | reverse complement strand
CTGTCCAGGCACCACTGTGATATGAGTTAACCTGAGAGACAGTGGAGCACAAAGGCTCCGGAGAAGAAGCCGAGTTAGTGACATCCAGAATGGCCGAGTTAGCAAGATGCAGTAATAGGATACAAGAGAGAGAAGGAGAGAGAGAGAGAAGGAGAGAGAGAGAGAGAGAGAGAGAGAGAGAAGGAGAGAGAGAGAGAGAGAGAGAGAGAGAGAGAAGCTCAGAGAGGCGTATAGGACTGCGTCTCTGAGTCCTGGTCTCAACTCTGGGTTGTCAGGGATTTAAATTACTAATAAAGTTTGCCAGGTTCCTAGAAATGAGAGCAGCTCCATCCAAAGTGGGATGAATGCCGTCTCAAACATTGTTTTAAATGCTGACGTTACTTTTACTTGCGTTTTGTGTCATCTTTTGGGGAACTGCCCATTGGTCCGACCACATTTAACCCACTGTTCCGAAGTCCGTTCCGATATCATCATGATGCCCTGTGGTTAAGGTCTGGTTAGGTTTAGGCACAAAAACCACTTGGTTAGGGTCATCGGACTAATGGTATGTCGGACCAATGACATGGACCCGTCTTTTGCACTGTATGTCAGTGACTAAACCACAAAAACAAGACCTGTAAATGGACATGCACATGAATGAGGCATTGCCCTGGGGGATTATATTGCAGCTAGCTCATCCTAGTTGACCAATTCAAAAAGTTACTGTCCTGATTTGTCATTTAGACACCAAACATTAAAAAATTTGAGCTTGACAGAGGGAACAATGCAAAAAGCATAATTTGACCATAATTAGATTTTGTAAAAGAGTAAAAGTTATGCTGTTGACATGTATGTTTGCAGATTTTAAATGAAATAGCTTTTTATTCCCTCTATTGTGCTTCAGTAACTTTTATATAAATTTAATGGCTAGTGGAGCCAAGTGTTCATGTGTATGCAGTTAGGTAAGCTTAAGTAGGACAGGGCCTTTTTTAAAATGAGGTTTGGGTTGAGTCTAGGAAATGATACCTATGTTGTGGGGAGGGCGGGTAAACCATAGACATATAATACGTAGACGCCGCATTGAGCCCTGAATCGTATGTCGAAGTCGCCGCCATATTGGATGTGGCAAGCTGGGGAGACCGGGCAAGATGCCCCACTCATGTGCTGCTTGGAAATGTACGAACCGTTTCACGATCCATACCAGATCCCAGGGAATTACCTTTCACAGGTAAGACTGAACAATTACTTTTGATTGTATTTGGCCATTATAACATCATTTTGAGAACAGAATTTGATGTTGTAGATAATACTATGAAGTCTCGTGCACAATACTGTGACTTCCCGCGGTCAAACCAGACTCCAAACAACGAAAAAGTCAATCTTACTAAACAAAATTGCCCCAAACGAACTGCTCTGATTGTTGTCAGTTGCTTAGCTAACTTTTCTTCTACTATGTAGGTTTCCCAAAGACAAAGAGCTGAGAAAGCTGCTAGCCCGTCCTCCATGCTCTGCAGTGAGCATTTCAGACCTGAGGACTTTGACAGAACAGGTCAAATAGTCCGGCTCAGAGATGGAGCTATTCCTTCTGTCTTCTGTTTCCCAGCTCATCTCCAAAGGGTATATCAATAGGCTGTATTAGATAAGTCAATGTCACACTATGCTGAAAGTGTTTTATTTTTCCTTTCTGAGGGCTCTAGTTTCGCAGACTGGGCAAGGCGGGGGCGCAGCACACCTGCGCTTCGCCAACTGGGTGTGGCCAGGCGGATTTTGCAAGTTTGGCACACCGTGTGCCTGGTGCAGCTACTCCTCTTTCCCACCTCCGTCCCTCCTACCTGCGCAAGTCAGAAAGAGGGAGGAGAGAAGGCGTGGAGTGGGTTTTACACACATCACACCAATCAAATGAGCCCCTCTCCTCGCCCTTAAATGCGCCGCGCGAAGGCGTAATGAGAGTTTACTCAATTCGCCATGGCAGAAGAGAGCAGCAGCGTCAGACGGCCAAACTTCTCCCAGGAGGAAACTGATGTTTTGGTCCGGGAGGTCCAAGCTCGCAGTGTCCGAATATACGGAACTGCGAGCAGACCTCCACGGGCTGATGATGCAAAGGTAGCCTGGGAGGAGGTCACCACAATTGTAAATCAATGTTGCGTTTCTCTCGTGCGCGCGCGCTCTCTCTTTCTCTCTCGCAGTCTCACTCTGTTTCTTTTCTTTTGACTTTTCTAAGATGACAGATGCTGAATATATACTCCCTATCTGATGCTGTGGCTGTTTGTGGTTGGCTGAGAGGGATGTGAACTCATTAGTTTGCAGCTGTGTTAATCAAATCAGGTTGGGTTTCCATTACGCGTGCCAAACGTGCCAAACGGTGCCAATCCCCTTTGATCTGACATCAGATGTGACGGGACAGTCGATATAGAGATACATTTATGTGCTGATTGCAGATAGTTGCATTGCCTGCGTTGACAGTAGACCTGGTTTCAGCTGGAGAGCTTTTAGTGCACCTTTGGCGAAGCCTTTTGGCACGAAACTGTCACTGCGCCAAGCTGGATCTGTCGACACCTCCCCCTGCTGCACCGCCACACCCATCTCAGCGCACCTCGGTCTGCCAAACTACCAAACTGAGCGCGCCTCGGGTTGCGCTGCTCGAAACTAGCTCTGCGTGGGGTTCGCCACCCTGCACTGCGCCGGGAAACTAGAGGCCTGAATGTGAAGGAATCAACTGTGTATTTTGTATTACCCTGTGAGATAATTCAAATATTTTATCCTTCACTTTAGCCTGTGGCTACCAGGACATCTCAGACCTCAAAGAAGGCTCAAGAGAGCCTGTCAGTGGACTGTTCCCAGCTCGTCCAAGAGACCGAACCCCTTCCTTTGCCCAATGTTGTGAGTACTAAGTACTATATGCCTCAAACAGCTATGAGCATCACGACCCTGGTTATATTCAAACCTCTTGTCACCCCCACCCCCTTCCACCACCTCCCACTCTCTGTCACTCTTTTCCGACATACTGACGTACACACATGCACATACATTGAAACACGTCTTGAATGTGCATCCTTGACACACACAGACACACAGACACACAGAGACACACAGACACACAGAGACACACACACAGACACACACACACACAGACACACAGACACACACAGACACACACACACACAGACACACACACAGTGCTGGCAGTACAACTGAGGAGTGATGTGATTACAGTAAGAATGTGACTGACTGTGACTGAGTGATGTCATATAAACATGACTCATAATATTTTCATCATCGTTTCTAGGACCACTCCTATGCACTGCCTTTGTCACCTGATGATCTGAGGGCCAGACTCAGTGAAGCCTTGGCTCGGGTGGAGAGTCTGGAAAGAGAGAAGCAGAATGCAAAAGATAGAGAAAGGAGGGCAAAGAACACTGTCCATGGTGTTCTGGAGGCTCTAAGGGTGAAGCAACTCATAAATGAAGAGCTGAAAGAGAGGCTCGATTCATACTCAGGTAAAATGAAAATACAGATTTGGAGAAAATTTTAACTTGAGTGTATAAAACTTTCCCATTTTGTTACGTAAGACTTCCTAGTTATTTCAAGGGTACTTACTAATTAGCCTGTGCTAACTGAATTTCAGATCTTCCAGTACACCTCCTGTCAAAACAGAGCCATGAATACACCAAAGACCAGAGGGAGTTTGCCGTCACTCTCCACTTACATGGTCCAAAAGCTAGTCTCTCCAGATTAATCTCCCACATCCACATACACTGCAAAATTCATGTTATTTGAAGCCTTTTTTTTCTATCTAAGCTGTGCATATTATTTAATCCCGTTATGACTGCACAGAGTGAACAGCAGACATAGCTACACTTAACATAATCAACATTACCATGAATGAATAATGATAAACCATAAATAGAGGACCTTAAATAGATCCCCCTCTCTGAGTTTAATTGTTTGCTGATGGGTATTGGCCGATACTGCTTCCAGTGATTAGTGATCAGCCACAAAAATCCTGATCAGAGCATCCATATTAAATGACTGCTTTTTCTTCTTAGCGAGGTGGATGAGTTCTGTGGATGCCAAGCCTGGCCTCAACATGATGATGTTGGACATGTTGAAAAGAAGACAAGAGGAAGACCCAGCTAAATATGGAAGTGTGTGTCTCATGTTGGATGCCATGGCTATTAGAAAACATGTCCAGTATAATCCTCATACCCAGAAAATGTCTGGATTTGTGGATATGGG